>NC_135779.1:4566436-4645322 GCF_028453695.1 Augochlora pura
AATCGCGTTGCAAGTAGCTTCACTTTCGTATTTCCAGACGCCCACGCCGACGCCGCAACAATGGACAGGCCTCTCGCCGTCCCAACGAACAGCTCGGATGGGCAAATCGCGATTTTTGCATTAGAGTATTTGTCTTTGAATCCATTTCAAAGTTAGCGTCGCGTAAACGATCGGGTTGCGGTAGCTGCATTCGTTTTTCAGGGCCCATGCCGGAGCTGCGACGCTGCGCAGTGTGGCATTCGTGATTTTTTCTTAGAGTCGCGAGCCGAATTACAAATACAAGTTCTCGAAATAGTAATTAGCGTTCCGTTTTTAATCGCGTTTATGGAAACGAGATAGTCGGAGGCACATGACCTCGCAGCATAAGACCGTGAAACACCATCTCTGTCTAAAAAAGATAGCGCTACTAGACCTCGGTCTATATCCAGGGCGGCCGGCTCGTAGAATTTTTATTCTGCGAGCTGGAACCACCGTCCTGGACGAAGGGGCGCATCCGTCCTGGCGTTACGACGTCCAGGCGGGTGGGTGGTGCGTAGCGTAGGAATCCGGGGTGGATTCCAAGGGGCTGGGGACAGCCCCTGTCGCTAGGCTATCTCGAAATAATAGCGTTGCGAGGATTCTTTTACGCGTTGCCTTAGAGTCGCTAAAATTGCAACGCGTTGCATTAGAGTTCCGAAATAAATGCCACACTGCGGGTAGCCGTTCCAAGGATCGCTACATAATTGTCGCCGATCCCTTCTGAGTTGCGCAGAATTTGATCAATGTGTGCGAGAGTTTTCATTTTCAAATTTAAAAAATTAACTTCGAGATTAACGATGAAGTGCTCGCGTTGTCATTGAAATGCTTAACTTTGAATTGTGTACATTAGCGTTGCGAGAAGAAAGTACGCGTTTCTTTAAACCTTTCACTTCAATTTTCACTTCATTTACAATCGACTTAATTAACGTCGCAATAAAAAATGCACTGCTCGCGTTTCTTTTTTGACAACATTGTCCATTTCTTAAAATAGTGTCGCGCAAGAACCGTCCACTCCCGCGTTTGTTTTCAGAATACATATCGAGTGGACCATCGTTTCTATCGAATTTTATCCAACTTACTAACGCGTTACTTACTAAGAAATTATTAGAAAGGCGTGGCGTTATTTATTAAGCCTTGCTTGCAGTATTTTCTATTCAGACAAAAAAATTTTTCCATTCATTTCTGTGCACTTCAGACGTTTTTGCTTGTATTTAAAGAAAGAATTTCCCGTGTTTTCTTGATCATTTTCGGTACTATTGTATTATCTGCGTTATCGTATCACAGAGTTCGCGACTGAAACAACGACAATGAAGATTCTAGAAACTTCACCAGTTCTAATATCAATCACTTCAATTTTCTCTCTGAATACAAAATATAATTGTAATTCTCGTTTTCTGGGTCAGTATTAGCACGACGTACTGGAAGATTGGTAGTATCACAAGGGGCGCGAATATTTTATTCTTTCCTTTGGGCTTTGTTTTGGGTGGGTCCGAACACGTGGTGCATATGCCCACTGGATCACTGCGTAGAGTAAGAAGCTCATTGATGCGTTCCGAGATCTGCATAAAGACAAAGCAGTTGGTGCAACATCGCGATGCACGTCATTTCGTCCAAGTTTTGACAGCGTGCCTTGACACGCAACCCCTTTCAACGTTCCAGCAATGGAACTGTGTTTCCTTGGTCGTATGAGGGTCCCGACATAAAAAAAAGACGCATTGAGTTGCATCACCTATGTCGGTACGCACGAAAATACCGTGACAACCGTTGTATTAGCATCTAATGCAGGGGGTGCCGTGGACATTGGAGTGCCTTGCGACTCGAGGTGTAAATCACTATAGTTTTGTTTGGACGCAGTGTCGTATATCTTTGCCAAATGATGGTGCGTGAGCATTAAATGCTGGGTACGTAATAATGCGTTTCACCGCATGTAATTTTTTCACACAACGCAGTGGTTCAATCGCGTTAGTAGTAACTGTTGCAACAATATTAAGTGATGTAAATCATATCTTGTCGCTTCGGAAGAAAGGACAAGGTATCGATCCTATAGATCGATGGGAAGAATAGAGTATTTGTTGTGACTTGTGTAATTGATTTTCCGGTGCCCGCATTTTCCGATGGTAGAATTACAGTGAATTTATTCAATGAAATGAAATGAGCATAGAATTACAGTTTTAGAATTATGCTGAGAGAAAACCACAGTAAATTTAACAGGTCCTCCACCTAACGTGTTTCCATTTTGAATTGCTTAGGTGAAGATAAAAGTACACCGGCAATTTTTCATTTACAATCGAGTAAATTAACGTCGCAATAAAAAATGCACTGCTCGCGTTTCCTTTTTGGCAGTATTGTCCATTTCTTAACATAGTGTCGCGCAAGCACGTTCCACTCCCGCGTTCGTTTTTCGAATACATATCGAGTGGACCATCGTTTCTATTGAATTTTGACGGAGCCTTTACTTACCAACGCATCGCGTTATTTATTAATCCTGTGCACTCGAGTGGCGCCTCTGCGCCGACATTGAAATTGTTGTAACACGTTCCAAAGTTATTCGCATAGATATCACCAGAGCTTAGATTGGAAAATTTGTTGAACGAGTAATTGTTATATGAGTCGCGAGACTCAATTTCATATGCATAGAATGAATTTTGTTATATAAAATGAAAATACTGGAAGCCAGAGAAATTATTTTATGTATGTATTTTTTTTATTGTTGTATGTATTTTTTTATTTTTTACTTATATGTATTTTGTATTACTTAAACTCATAGACAGTTTTAGCCAATGCGGAGGAAATAACATTCCACAAAATTGCAGAAATATCATCGGGGGATGCCAGTTTTGCGTTATTTATTAAGTCGTGCGTTAATTATTAAGTTGATTATCATCCGCCGTTGGATTATCATCCACCGTGAGATCATTATTCGCCGTGGGATGCGTCTAAGCGTTTTATTATTTAATTGCGTGTGTGCGTTAGTTATTTATGATGAAACGTCGTTGTAAGAAAAGTACTCGAACTTGGTATTCCTCCGATCGGAGTTCCTTCAGGGGCTCGCTCATGGGAGGGGCCCTTGAGTGAGTACGGGGGGTAGCGTCCCCGAAGGACCCGAAGCGCCTATAGCTCGTTAGGGTTCTTAACTTAAGTTTGTTAGAGTTCGTTTCGTTTTCGAATGTTGGTTCGTCTTTCGCTGTGATTCGGTTGTTCAGCGTTGGATTTCTTCTTCAAATTGCACTCGTGTGCGGGTTAGTTTGGCACTCGTGTGCTGGTGTTGGTTTCCTTGTTTCGTCTCGTCATTCTTTATATGTTCTAATTAACTAATAATTTTTTTCAGATTATTTCAGGTCATCTGCCGAGGGATGCGTGCGACTTGTTAATTATTGCGTCTTTTCTAAGTAGTATTAATATCACTCAGGGGCCTCCGTCCCACGGGACATGCCCCGTGGGGGGCACGGGGTGTAGCGTCCCCGAGTTACCCGAATCGCTAAAAGTATGTCGAGTATTATTGCCTTAGCTTTGCTCGTTCAACATTCGTTGTCAATTTTCGGCCCAACCATGGTGGTCCTGCTTGTGCAATCTCTCGGAGTCTCGTAGATCATCTTGTTCGGCGAGGTATCATGCGGTTTGAGCATCCAATCGTTCATCCTCCTGCAGCGGTGGACATTCTCCCTTCGCTTCGGCATGTAAGACGCCCGTAACCCCTTCATTGGGGGGAGGGTGCAGGGGGAGAATGTTCAACGTTGTAGGTGGATGTCGCGATTGGCTGTTCATTCCAATTGTACCTCGTCGAATAATGATATCTGCGGAATTCCGAGGCTTGTGCAAGCATTGCTCGCGTCGCGTCACCCTCGCTCGAGTCGGGGCCTTCTGCTCCGGCTCGTTTTTGATTTTCTTTTTGAAAGAATCAGAACCTTCTGCTCTGATTCACTTTGGTCCCCGTGGTTAGGTGGCTTCACCATCGATCCACTTTTGGTCTGCAATAATACTCGACATATTATTTCACCGGTGAAAGGGAGGGAGCCATAACGAATGTCGGCTTCGTTCTGACTCCCTTCCGAGTCTCCAGTCACAGCAACCTCCACGTGGTGAGACTCGGGCAATCGATGTAATTGCCGATTTCTAATCAGCTGTAAATTCGTTTGCATCTGATTCCAAATCGACAATTACATCGAGCTAATGGCTGTGAAATGGTGATGGGTTAGTTATTAAGGCGTTCCTTTTTTTAACACTAAACCTACCGACATTTCATGTATAACTACTCCTACCATGAGCGGTCAAATGACCGCTTGAAAAAAAAACATATGTATCTTAATATAGAAAGAGATTTTAGCCAATTGGATAGTAAAGAAAATATTTTTCTAGTGCTACGATAAAAACCCGCTCCCCGCTTTTCTATTTAGAAAGTTTTATTTACCTTTCATCACATTTTTTACAAATTACAGCATTTTGTATTGCACATTTTCCACATACGTATTTTTTACATTTTATACAAATTTTGACAGTAAAAATCAGTTAGTACATATTAAAGTAGAGACTTTACCCTTTAAAACCTGCTGAGCCCCATTGTTTTACCATTTTTGGAAAAAAAAGATACAGCTTCATGAAAATGAATATAGAAATTACAGCCTATTTAAGCTGTTTTTCAGCTGCATTGTAACACGCTTGGTTATAGCTGATTGAGGTTGAGCATTAGACTGCGCTCACCTGCCATCTAGTAGTAAAAATGTGTGACCCAGAAAAGTGTATAGTATCTGCAGATGCGTGCACTGAAAATGAAAGAAATTTATACCTGCGCGTTAAATTGAGATCTCGATATCTCAGCTATTTCTAGCCCAATTCACATATTTACTATCACTACTCACTATCTCATAAATAATCGAAAACGAGTGTTCTAAAACAGGGGGTCGATCAATGATCAATATACCATACGAACAAACACGTAATCGGTGAAAGAAATTCGTATTTATTTGTTTCCAGTTTCTTCGAAGTTCTGAGTGCATAATTTATAATTCCTCTCTCTCTCTCTCTCTCTCTCTTTCTCACTCTCTCTCTCTCTCGTTCTCTAAGTATACAATTATACAATTTCCCTAATAAAAATGCAATGAAATTCTAACGACATTCCACAATATTGTCTTATATACCGTTTTTTTATCAGACTAATGATATCGAAAAACTCTTCCTACGTCCATTATCGGAGAAAAGGGTTGTGTGTGAGTCGAGGCGCGATCGGTGGTAGCATGCAGGGGAGAAATTAAATCTGCATCGGTGAGTTACCTAATTCCACGACTGACAAAGAGGAGACGCGTGCATTGGTACAAAATTAGCAACGGAGGATGATCGTATACTGTTACTAATTTTGTATTGTTACTCTAAAAGGGTGAAACGAATAGTTAGCGAATAATTTCAAGCGTCGATCATCGTCGCCGACGTCTCGGCACCGTCGGATCGGATAACTCACCGCGAACGGACGAAAGTACAAAATACACATGGGTTTCAACAGCGACACCGTCAACGTCACGTTTTATTGAATAATCAAAGTGGTAACACTATAGTAGCGACATTCCTCGTAACTGTAGTAAATGATTAGCCTAAGAAACTCTACCGCCGCGTCGTCGTCGTCGTCATCGCCGTGCTGGATCGTCGATTCCGAAACTCGCTTCCCAGATGGAACGCAAGCCGCGTTATCATCGGCGTCGCGGCGAGTAAAAAGACGAGCGCGCGAATACGCCTTTAGCATTGTTTTCCTCGTTTCGCACAAATTGGTGTATTTCTATGCGTTTACGCACGGTGTGTTTCGCTTATAGGTACACTTACGGTGTAAAGTAAACCCGCGTGCGCGACGAGCAAAGGCCGCGCCGCACCGGGACGTATAAATCGCGACGTCGACGCGCATCGTCGACGCAAAAAAATTACATCCTACGCCATTTGTCTATCTACCGTCAGGCGGTGCCGATTCTTCCTTCTCGTATCTCCTGTTTCTTTTGTTTTGTTTTTTTTTTTTTGCCTTCGCCCTTTTCTACGTGGCCAGCTTAGAATCAGTCGGAGTGAACGCGAAACTGTGTTCGCGATTGTTATTCCTCTTCGAACGATCGAAGCGCGTGGCTTAACGCTAAAAGAAACGGTCGAGCGCCGTTCTCTGAACGTCGAAAGTGACGCCTCGTTAATTAATTAATTAATTAATAAGAGATCGTTACGGCGACGGCGGGGCAAGTAAATTCGAGGATATCCCCGCCGCGCCGGCGAAGCGAGATTAACCCTTTGCACTCGAGCGGCGCCATTAGAATTGTTGCACCACGTTCCAAAATTATTTTCATAGATATCACCGAAGCTCAGAGTTAAAGAATTGTTATACGAGTCGCGTGACTCAATTTCACGTGAACCGAACGCACCTTGTTATACAAAATGGAAATAATATAAACCGGAAAAATGATCTCAGATTTACGATTGAAGTGACTCCCGAGTGCAAAGAGTTTATGGATCGAAGAAATAAAGGACGTTAGTTTAGAGAATATTTTTTTAGAAGAATAAACGTGCGTAACGGGGGCTCCGTTAACCCGTTGCCGAGTCTGGGTCGTCACAGAGCTCTCTATTAATATCTTGTTAATTATGAACATTATTTCATTCATTTAATCAGGAATAAAATTCTGTCCTGTCGTATTTAACCATTCAAGTAAATAGGCAAACGAAATAAATACTTCTAAGAAATTGTTACAATAGAAAAACTATTACAAATAGAATAGCACGGCAAAGGGTTGAGCGGAACCCGCGAGTGTCGCGACACCGTTCGCGTTTAGATTAATAATAGAGTTTTCGAAGAGCGAGGAATATATTCGATAAAACGATCGTGTCAATTATATTTATTCGTGTATATTTCGATAAAAAATGGGGTACTCGTCTCGACGACAAGTGTTTAGGAATGAAGGACAAACGTTCGTGATTCTCGAGTGATTATTGCTTCCGGAACGCGACCGGGCGTGACCGGTCCGCGTCGGTCCACCCCGATCCATTGTTCCAACGATTAAATGTTCGAAAAACGTTGAGCGTCGAAATTACAAATGGATTATAGAAACTCCATGCTCTCTAAAAATATTCTACTTAATCCTAGGTACCATTTTCCGTGGCCACCGCGGAGCCCGGGCGCGCCCCTACGGTGGCCGAGCATATTCGTTAAATAGGTTTAGTTCGTCGACGGATCCCGAGGCTCCGCGTCGAGCGACGGATCCGACGAGCTTCGCCCTCCCGGTTCGATGGAAACGCCACGACGACCTTTCGCCGCGTTATTGCACTATTGCGACCGTTGCGAGTGATATGGGGGTTGCTTGCGACACGGTGGTTGAAGATCGACGGAGAGAGGAGGCGGGTTGCAGAGCGTGATCATTGCGACGCGGCCGTCGTCGTGGCGTTTTCACCGGGCGCGCGCGACTGATTCTAGCTGACTGTCGCCTTCTTTTACTCTCCTCCTGTTCGCCCTCGCTTTCGCAAAAACTGAGTCGATTCGGAACTTGCGCCCCCCGTTGCCCGCCAAGCTTGTCGATCCATATAGAACTGTCTCGCTCGCGTGGACACCGATCGATGCTCTTAATCGATGATTCGATCGATGATTCCGATCGGTGGCGTGTGACCGAACGGCGACCTGAATTCAATGATCAATCGCTCTCCAGATTACGCGTCCCTGCCGGGCATCTCGTATAGAATTTTACAAACGCGCTAGCAGAAGTCACGTGTTCAACCCTGGAACGACCACGTGGCTTCTCCACGACCCTTTCATATTTTTAAATGCGAATAAACACTGAAACATCGACATTTTCACTGCTGTTCTTGCTGAAGTTTTGTCTTTTGAAAATAGTAAATGATATTATCAAGATTTTATTTCACGTCGTTCGCAACCCCGTGAAGTCACTTGTGGCAAATAGAATTAGGATCGTTCTAGGGTTAAATAGCTCCAGGTGAGGGACGAACACGTCGCTTAAGGATTATTGATACGTTGCCATTAAGAGCATAAAACACTGAACACAAATCGTCGTGAACTATCTAATAAAATGATAAAAATATTTACTAATTATTAATATACGTGTATATATATATATATATATATACGTAACAAAGTGGAGAGGATATAAATGTACAGGAAAGAATCTACAGTTTTTACATCCTGGAATCAAAGAATCCTCTCTTGGGGAACATTGGCGTAATCGACTGAAAGCAATGTATACATATATCTATAAAATACAACTAGATGATAGGATTATACAGAACGAGTTCCTCCGACTTTTTTTTAAAAAAAAAAACGTTAACTAATCGCGTATCTCTATAGTCAGAAGCGAGCGATCGTTGCCAATCGCGTGGAGCTGTGAAAATAAAAATAAATGATCCCGACCGCGGCAAAAAGGATCTTTGGATACATCATTGAATCCATTCGCGTGATTACCGGCGCGCTTGCGACCGTTCCATTTCCGTCGATCGAAAGGAGAATAAGAGCGAACACGTATAACACGGCCAGCCGATCGTATATGTTGATAATGGATTAACGTATACGTCCTATATGATAAAAAATAATATTAATAATAGCAGTGGTGTACAACTAAATTACGAAATTAAAAAAAAAAAGAAAAGAAAAGAAATGAAGAAGAAGAAGAATAAGAAGAAAACGAAGAGAACAGAAAAAAAAGCACGATCAAGTTAAGTTACCTATACATACGTTGCTACAACTGTTTTCGTTATAGTTCCACCCGAGTTCTCTCACGTATTCCACCGCTTTTTTTTCTCACACTCGCACCGAAAACGGATTAATCGCTAGGGGATCGTTTAAGTAACTACATCTTTGTCGAAAAATAGAACACGTCGCAGCTTCATCTCTCACCGCTCTCTCTCTCTCTCTCTCTCTCTCTCTCGCTCTGTCTTTCTCAATCTCTCTCTTTCTCTCTCCCACGTTTCGCGCATTTTCACTCTCGCGCAGAATATTCGCAATCCACGGTACGGCTGGAAAAGTTCAAATATTTTTTAATTGATAAACAATCGGCAGGAAAAATACAAGGAAATTGATCTGTAAATGTATCCCTTGAAATCATTTCATTTCATTTTATTTCATTTTGTATCATTTTGTATCATTTTATTTCATTTTGTTTCATTTCATTTGATTTTGTATCATTTTATTTCATTTTGTTTCATTTGATTTCATTTGATTTCCTTCTATTTCTTTTTATTTCATTTGATTTCATTTTATTTCCTTTTACTTTATTCTGTATCACTTTATTTCATTTTATTTCTTTTTATTACCTTTTATTCTATTTCATTTCATTTTCTTCTACTTCACTTTATTTCACTTCATTTCACTCTAATAATCAATGGCGTTCCACCGATAAAAAAGCAACGTGATTCGAAGTTCTCCGCGTTACCGTGAATTGCGCGCCACCCTGTACACGCGCCGAATCAAGAATCACCAAGTACATCGTCGGCTAATTGGTTTCGCGAGTCCTCGACCAAGATTGCATTACCGATTTGATGAATTGAAGATCACGAGGACCGGGACAATTAATAATAAAATCGATGTACGGTCACACAGAATTATTACACAGCCAATCGAGTGCAAGACCCGACAAGGATGCGTTCGCCGATGACACGAACAGACAATACATCGTCGAATTAACAAATAGTCGTGTTACGATAGTCGTGTTAACAAATATTTTTCTACTAGGAAGAAGTGCTAACTTGTTAATGTTTCCTCGATATTCGAATGCATTTCGTTGGATAGTGTGCCTCGACCAATCGGGTCGCGAGTTACGGCTGCGCTCGGTTGATCGAGCATGATCGGACCTGATCGAGGAAGAATGATCGTAGTTCGCCGAGTTCGAAATTAATTTCGCGTAGATCGTAAAAATTATTTCGTTGATCCAGGATCGAAGAAAGCCGTGTTTCGCAGAATCGACGTGCATCGATCGTTCTCCTAGGAATGATCTCGATCGCAGCGGATCTACTTGGCGGCCGATCGACGATCGACGATCGATCCTCTGCGCTTTTAATCGCAACTGAATCGTGTTGATTTTTCTCAGCTTTGTAGAATATCAAACAACGAATGATCCTGCAGAGGATCGAGCGTCGAAATTCGATCGAGCAACGTGACGATCATGACGAACATTTTGGATCTTACAAAATCGATGAGATCAAGCATCGATGGATCTCTGTTAACGTAGATTAATAACTATCTCGTGGAAATTCGTTAAAATACAACAATGAGACAACGCATAGTTGATGACTGATTACATAAACTCTTTCGTTCCTCTGGATCATCGACGTTCATTCATTGATCGATCACGATGCGATTACCGCCTCGATCTAGCCGAAGGCAACGCTTCGTATCTCAATTCGTGTCTTTCTATTTTTGGATGATTTTTTGGTACCTGCCATTTTCGTCTGTCGAGAGATCGATCAATCTACCAATTAAAAAAGTTCATCAGAATCATCGCGTGAATGGCAGTCCGTCGACGACTGCGAGACTGTTGCACATGGAACTCTCGCGATCCTACGCGTCTCGACGAAAACGATATTTCTAGATCGGCCCTCGACGTACGATTAATGATCATAGTATCGTTGAAGTAATCTCACGATCGCTGAAAATTTGTTGGTGACACATCGGCGGTTGAAATTAGAAGCACGAATCGTGTACCAGAGGGTTTCCGGGTCGAATACCGTGCGCGAGCGCGAAAGCGTTAAGCTAAAAGAAAATTAAAATTTACAGAAAAGCTTACCACTACGAAACAACGCTTAGCGTATCTAATACAATGAAACTCGCTAATTATGTGCAACAGCCTATCGACGCTCGATTTTACACGATCTTTATACTCGATCTTACACGATTCCGCGCGGTCTCTGCAATCCGCGGTGATCTTGTTAACTGTATCCCTACGTATAACGTGCGCGTGCGATAAATAGTAATGTATCATTTGTACCAGGCTCTTCGAGAGTTCCGATAAACGATCGACAATAGTGGCACACTCTAGAGGATCGTGGGGGGGAGCGTGGATCGCAGAGGATAAGAAGAAACGAAGGTTGAAAGCGGGCTGCGCCGCGGCTGTTCCTCGCCGGAAAATTCGAAAAACCGTTCTGCGATTCGATCTCGAGGATCTGTTAGGGTGATCCAAGCATTGAGAGCCTTGGCAACGGTGCACGCGTTTTCTAATCCACGGAAAAGGACAGCCGTGCCAACGACTACAATCGTCGATCTCGATTATTACGCGTTAATTGGGAATTACTTGATTCTCGTACGTGCGCTGGCTCGTCGACGTCCGGCCGGCGTTTTAGTCGCAAGATGGCCGCCATTTTGGTTCCCATCGAAACAGCCGAAATTAAATCAGAGAATCTGGTTTGAATTAATTGCAAAAATTCTGGGGCAATGTAACAGTTGATTTAATCATTTAGACGCCGATAGACGTCAAGATGGCCGTCGAAAAAATATAATAATAAATGTATCAGCATTGCGCGATTGAAGACAAAAGTTAAATTTCATTGATCAATTGATGCTTGTGTGACGAATCAAATTAATTTCACAGGAGAATTAAAATACCGTAACTTTCGATATGGCGGACAAATAACAATGTAACAAAGCTAAGTTAGTTCTGTTAGATTTGTAGCAAAGATCTGGCGAACTAACCTTTGATTGGCCGAGCGAGGATGTTCCCAGCGTGCGCCAATACGGCCGGCCGAGAACGCCAGCTCCGACAAGATGCCCGCGGACGTCGTCAACGAGACGGGACAGCGTCTCGCCGCAGGTACGAGTTAATTAGCGACACGTCGGTGTCGCGGCGGCCACGATCCCGTCGTCCGACGCGCGTGAGTATCGCGACGAAAAATTCGCGCATCCGTGCTCGGCAAGGGCGCGCGCGCGCGCGCTCGCAATCGCCGGAAAAGCGTCGAGGATATTCTCGGACCCCGTACGTCATGGCTCCGTAACATTTCGGACAGGTTGCTGCCCCGAATATCCGCCTCGAATTCTGTAATATTCGTGCTTGTTTAAAATGGTACCACTCTCTTTTTTTTTGTGCAGTAAAAATGTGTCCTTGTACACGGCTTCGCCGCCGAGAGCGCGTAAATCACTATAAAAGGGTTGTTAAAATCATTCTCGCGACGCCCTCACGGATCGAACTTTCTTTGTCAAAAGAAAGAAAATAAAAGTCTACGTGGCAGTTTCACCTCTAGCGCGATCCTTCCTAAAAAAAAATGTACAACGATTTACTTTAAAACGTGGCCAAGGGACTTGTATAATTTCGCGACGCTTGATCTCTGTTAGCGCGTTAAAACAATCGGGAAACTTAATTAAAAAGCGTTCGCAACTTTCAGCGAGCGAAAGGATCTCAACTTAACGCGTACCGTTTTCTGTCTATACGTCTTCGGGCTAACGTTGCTAGTCTAAAGAAAAGTAGCTCTCCGATAATTCGAAGACCAAACGATGGAGCATTGAGCTACTCGATAAATAAATAATGCTAAATATATCGACGAGTAAACGATTACCAACTGCGATCGAATTCAACGCGTCTTTGCGCTGTCGAGGAAAAACGGCGCAGCTCCAGCGAATCTCAGTTTTGATTAAAACAACGAGTTACTCGATCTACTTGATTCCCAGCATACCGATACTTCCCTCGGTTGTATGAACAAACAACGAAAAACGGTCGTCGGTCGACCGATCGATGCCGCGTCGTTTAAAAATATCCGCGCGAATTCGCGAAAAACCGCGGTTCGTCGATCCGTGAGTGGTCGCGACGGTTCTACAAGAAGGAAAGAGAAAAAAAAGGGAAACACTATATAAGAACGTCCGCGGAACAGAGACCGGAAATCGCGAGGGAGAAAGGGCCGCGTCCGTAAACGATTTACAAAAACCAGGAAAAAGCTTCGCAGAGCTCGAAAAAAAGACGGTCGCGCGTTAAGAGGACCCGAAGTAGAAGAGATGAACACGTCGCGATCCGAGAACCATTCGGTACGAGGTTCGCTAAGGACGGCATTAAAACGAAAAAGAAAGGAAAAGAACGAGAAAAGATAGAAGAAGGAAAGAGGACAGAGAAAAAACAAACAAGAGAACGAAAAAAAGAGAAGGAAAAAGAAAAAAAGAAAAGGAAAGGGGGCGAACAACACGCGGACGTACACCGGATTCCGTGCGCATCCTCTCCAACGACCGCATACGGCCTATACAATATTCAAAAGTGCGTACAAATATATACATGTAGATATATATGTGTATACGTGTGTAGATCGTTACAAACATGATAAAAGGAAGGTACACAAAAAAAGGACGAGCACCGCGGGGGCGGGCGCCGTCGTCGATAAAAATCAACCAAAAAATATTCGTTACGTGTAAAAATACCGACGCCTCTCTCCTCTTCTCTCTCTCTCTCTCTCTCTCTCTCTCTCTCTCTCTCTCTCTCTCTCTCTCTCTCTCTCTCTCTCCCTTCTCACTTTCTCTCTCATCTCGCTTTCTCTCGCAACCTCTCTTCTCGCCATCTCGCCGCTCAGTCACCGTTTTTCCTGTCCGTCGTTAACAAACCGTTCGTCGCCAGTCACCGAATTTCCGGCGCGTATCGCGCGATAGGAGCCTCCCAGCTTCGGCGGCCCAGCCTCTAAGCTCGAGGGACGAGAACCGTCTCGAAGGGCCGAGAGGACCTCGAAGGTTCCAGAGGACCAGGAAGGTTCCACAGGTCCACGAAGGGTAGGGAGGATCTCTCGCGGCCCTCGAGGCGATCCCCGTTTCGGAGGAGAGGCAAATCGCCGCCCTGTCTCGCGCGCGATTCCTACGATCCGCGGTTCGCTCGAGGGTAAGTAACATTTGTCGTGGAAAAGAACGCGACGGCCGCCTGTGAGCGCCGTCAGCGTCGTCATCGTCGCCTGAGCGCAGATAAGAATGAGCTAGCCACCTCGACAATCGGGACGAACTCGCGTGACGGCTGATCGGCCACGATTTGGAGAACGCGATGAACATCTATCCTTTTTCTCTTACTTCGTCAAGCCCCCCCTCTCTCTCACTCTCTCTCACTCTCTCTCTCTCTCTCTCTCTCTCTCTCTCTTTCGCTATCTCCCTCGCTCTCTATCTCTATCTCTCTAGCCGGTTCTGTCTCTCTTCCCTCTGTCTCTGTCCTCCGCGCTGTCCTTTTGGTCTTGCTGGTTCTTGTTGCGGCTGCGGCTGCTGCTGCTGCGGGCTGTTTGCTGGTCGAAATTTTCTCGGCGGGGGTAACGGGAGATTTTTCGTTAACGGGTGGGTCTGGTCGATGAAACGTCTCAGCCGAGGCCGGCCCATTGCATGAAGTCGGGCACCTCTCTGACGGGCACGTCCCTCGCCAGCGCCTTCACCCTCAGGTTCCTGTCCTCCGTTAAAAGGACCACCTCGCGCCGCAGACGTCTCGGCTGGCTCTCCTCTGTTGGCACAGTAGAATCGGGGTCCGGGGTCAGCCGTAAGGATCGATCGCGGTGTTTTTTTTTTTTTGTTACGCGTGGGAACACGGACTCGTTTCGCGGCTAACTTTGGACACTGTCTATTCCGACCGTTCCAGATTCCAATCTATAAACGACGCGCGAGATTCTACAGGGAATCGGGGCCTCGAATATCACTGCAATTCAACCGCGGACTTTTATAAATAGACGCGTTATTCGGTGATCCTTTAACCTTTCGCGATCGACCGGTGACCTACGCCGGTACTTAGGAGAACTTTTATACGGCGTTTTGAAATTGTTATATTATTTGGTTTGGTTGTACTTTAAGAATTGCTGAAATTGTAGCTAGAGTTGCGGGACTCATTGTCGCATGCATAAAGTGGACTGAATAATGTAATTGTATAATTTATGATAAAATAATGATATGAAAATATTAATAGTAATATAATAGAAACAATTATAGTGATATTATCATAATAATAATAGAATAATATTTTTAGGATTTAGAAAGAAAATTACTCCCAATACAAAAGGGTTAACATCTGCTTTAAGTCAACTTTGACGTTAGCAGTTCTATCGTTAAAGCTAAATTTTAACAATTGTTCAAATAATTTATTTCTTGGCAAACATTTCTAAATAAGATATGAAAGTGATTATATAAAAAATGGAGGCTGGATAAATATTAATTGCTAAATAAATAGTGATTTCTATGTACATCAAAAGAGAAACTTGGGGAACAATAAGGAACATTTTCATGGAAAATATTTGTCAAATGGTATCTTTTTTTCCCGCTTCCAAAAAGGTAAAAATATTCTACTTATGCATAGACACACGAGATACAACTTGCAATTTATTTGTAACTGTTCGAACGGAAAAGTTAAAGTCAAAAAATAGCTGTTGCGTCAGAGCCGATTGAATTATTTAAACAGTTTTATTCGAGCCCTGCTTACGACTATCATCGTGGAATCAATATTTCCAGTTTGTCACAGATTAACCCATTTAAACGAAAATATCCTGTTTCATTTGCCTCTTTCCAAGCTTTTAAACGAGTTTCTTACGAAGATTTTAAACGAGTTTCTCTCGAAGCTTTTAAATGAGTTTCTTTCGAAGTTTCTAAACGAGTTCCTTTTTACTATCTCCACGCATTCGACGCACCCTCGCCGCTTCGTAAACGCAAGGGTCGCTTCAAAGCGCTCTAACTCCGCGAAAAAAAATCGCAGCCGGGTTTCTCTTTTTCTAAATTAAAGAGAAAGAACCCTGCTTCGTGCTACTGCAAGTGGCATTTTCAAGAAAAAATTTACAAAGATTGCATTTTACCGTGAATTCCTTCAAACTCGACAATTGTCGATTCGACGAATATTGGCCTCGCGTTGGAAGCGTTACAGTAACAAGGGTGCATCGAATTAAAAATCTGAAAAATAGCGTCTGAAACTAGATACTTGAAGCTTTAATTTAAAAAAAATTTCGTGATTCTACGATGATTCTTCGCGGAGTAATCCTGCGTTGAATTTGGTCATATCGATTTACCCTTTGCACTCGAGTGGCGACTTTGAAGCGTCGTTAAAAATTGCTATACAATTTCTCAGAATATTAATAATAATAATATGACATTCATTTATGTTTAAATACGGTTAAAATTGCGAATATAATTAATAAGCTCAATTTTATACAAATAAATCGCAAGAAATCGTGTAAACCAGGAATACTACGAATCAGAGAACAAATCTTGAATTTCGCATTAAAATCACTTCGAGTGCAAAGGGTTAAGTTACCTACACACCCGAAACCATATAACATCGTCTTTGGATATTATAGTTTCAGCTGATGTAGGCACCGCGACAGTTCGCTAAAAACTATCGTTCCCACAACCGTTCGCGCAATACTTTATCAACCTGCCTACAACCGAATCGCAAATAAATCGTCAATTAACGCGTTATCAATTAGCCGCGGTGGCTCCCGGCAACGCTAATTCCATTAGGTGTCGTTCTCTCGCGGTCAAGGAAGAAGCGAATAATTAGTAGCGTCTCTACTGATAAATGCTACCGCCGATACCGGTTGATAAAAGGTGAACCGAGCGCCGCGCTCGCGCCGGCAAGGCAACACACACGCGGCGCGCTACCCCCTTCGCGATAACGGTTAATCTCCGTGTAAACGAGAATTACAATCGGCCCGGTATTAAATCACTATCACAGGGGGCCCCCGGTAGGAAACGCGGCCGGGCCAGAAGCCGTGGGGGTTAGACCTCTCCCCCGAGTCTCTCTCTCTCTCTCTCTCTGTACACTTACCTGCGCTCGCCTGATCTTTGTTGCCCGTTTTGCAGAGGCTCAAGCACGTAGCCAGTATTCTGTCATCGTTTCTTGTCGACCCGTCCTGCAACAGAAACGCGGACGCGGTGCTTTATTATTTGCGAAACGGCACGCGTCGGCTTCGCGCGAATCAGAATGGAAAGCTGGCTAACCGGGGCCATTTACGTTTCGCGGAAAACGCCGCGTTACGTTTTTCCCCGTTTAGCTGAACGGGGGACGTTTGCCGCGAGTCTACGCGGTTTGCAGATTCTGCAGATTTAGGGGAGGATGTAATGGCGGAGAGTTGGCAACGGTGGTCGGCGTTGTTATTGCGAAAATGGTACTTCTGAAAACCGGCTTCTCTTCTTTTTATGTATTTTAGTCTCACGCTTGATATTTTCAAGTATATTCCGAAGAATAGTCATGCAATTGTTGGTACGCTACTGTGAGATGTACCATTTTATTTTTATGTGTTGCCGATGCTGTTTTTCGCGTTTTTAAGACCTTTTTAAGACGTTTGGTGAGGGGCAAGAAACCCCAGAAAGAAGCAGTCTAATAATTAACCGTTTGCACTCGAGTGGTGACTCTAAGGCACCACTAAAATTATTCCATTACATTACAAAATAATTTTTGCAACGATAAGGTTTAGATTTAAAAAATTGTCAAGTAGTAAAACTGTTGGTGGGGAGTATCAAGAATAAATTTTGTACGAATAAAAATTTATTTTGTTAAATAGAGAATGAAAATACCACGAACCAGAAAAATTAATTCAGATTTACGATTAAAATGGCTCCGAGTGCAAAGGGTCGATATTTAAGCAAATGCAAAACAAAAAAATCGCAAAAAAACCACGAGACGATCTAGACAGTTGCTACGCGAAGAGAGAACCCCCCAAGAGATATCCCACAACAAGGATTCGTTTCCAAACAATTCGCAACGGAGCCGGCAGACCGGGGCACCGCGGTTCAAATGTCAGCCGTTCGCGAAACGTCCGGAACCCTCCCGCATAACAATCAAGAAAATTAGTATTCACCCGGGGTAACTGACAATTACCAAAGCCTCCAGACTGCGGCGCCAGCGATCTTGGCAGACTCTGCTCAAGGTCAGTCTCTCGTCCCGCGCGACTCGCGAAGGAGCGCCCCGCTGAATGACTATTTATGGCAATCAAGGAACCGGAGAATAGGAGGTCTGATTGTCCCTCGCGAGTCGACTGGCGAACATTAACGCGTCTTCCGGGGAAAGTTTCGGGTTTCTCGGCAAGCAGAAGGGTGGAGAGGGCGGCGAGGTTCCCGAGAGGGGATAAGAAGAGAAACTGGTGGTCATGGTCCCCATGACGGGGTGCTGAACGGAGCGAGAGAAGAGAACGGAAGGAGAGAAGAGAACGAAGGAAGAAGCGACGAGGAAAAGGAGTGCGCGACGAGACACCCAAGGGGGAAGGCGAAGAAAAAGGGGTAGTCATGGTCTCCATGACGGGCGCGAGAATGGAGAGAGAGAAGAGAACGAAGGAAGAAGCGACGAGAAAGAGGAAAAGGAATACGCGTCACAAGGGCGAAGAAGAGGCGACGAGACACCCAAGGCGAAAGGCGAAGAGAAACGGGTGGCCATGGTCCCCATGACGGGGCGCGAGAACGGAGCGAGAGAAGAGAACGGAAGGAGAGAAGAGAACGAAGGAAGAAGCGACGAGGAAAAGGAGTACGCGATACAAGGGCGAAGAAGAGGCGACGAGACACCCAAGGGGGAAGGCGAAGAAAAAGGGGTGGCCATGGTCCCCATGACGGGGCGCGAGAACGGAGAGAGAGAGAGGAGAGAACGAAGGAAGAAGCGACGAGGAAGAGGAAGAGGAAAAGTTGTGTACGCGACAACGGGAACCGCGGAATGGCGGAGAATAAAATCTAACGAGCACGGATGCGAGCGTTATCTATCGTATGACAGATCAAGGTTCCTGTTACGATCCTATCCGACCCGTGTATCGCGCGTGTTGCCGGTTAGATAAGGCGCTGGGTCCGAGGATGCCAGAAGTTACCACGCCGCGAGAACGGTTTATCTACGGGCCACGTGGGGGTTCCCTCGGATGCGCCGGCTCTTATCATAACGTTCGTGGTCCGATGAGCGCCGCAGTCAATCCGTGCTCGTGTTCTCTCGCTGGACCTCGGGCATCGATCTTCGAATCGCGACGACGCGAAGCGAGCTTACTCGATTCTTACTCGATTAAATTAACGCGGGATGAGTGGAAAGAGCTTCGAGATTTTTGAGAAGTATGTCAAAGTTCAGAGGCTTGGAATTTGGACGATGTTTTGTAAGAATGTAGAAAGTGATAGCAGATAATATAGAATATATGTAGATGCGACACGATGTATGAACCAAATGGTTTGGAGCATTAAGGAATCACTAAATAAAGAAATGAAGAAATCGATAAATAGCACAGAAACGACAACGAGATCAGGCAAGGTCCGAAATAATTCGGTACTAAAAATAAAATTTTGCAGACACGATATTCAGAAATAACAGAAACTATTTTAAAGCATAAAGTTCATACATCTCTATGTGTATAGTAACGTCCTCACTCCATTAAGGAAATATGGAGTTTCTTAGAAGATCGCAGACTCGGTAACATCCCCCTTATGCAAAGTCTCAGCGTAAGTCTACTTTGAAAGGTAACTACGATCTTCTTACCTTGTCAACATCCTCCTCGACAGTGAAAGTGCTAGATGTGAGGACAGTTCCTCTCGTGGTTAAGCACCGGATAGCTGGATTTCTGCTTCTGGCGAAGGCCAGAGCCGCTTTCGCGCTCTCAGCCACCCTGGCCACGTGCTCAGGGTCCAAAGCTGCCTTCGAAGCCGGAGGACAGTCTCTGGCATCTGCGCCCCTGGCCAACCCCTCGAGCTCGTTCAGAACTGTAACAATAATAACGTCGAATAGTTATTGAGCTGATCTTCTACTTGGGAGATTTTTATTATTTTTATATAATTCTATTAGCTTTATTTTTGTGTTCTATTTCTTCTCATCAGGAAGATTTGTGTAATTGAAACAGAATTTTTAATTTGTAGGTAGGATAATTATTTTCGTTCGCATATAGCGATTATTGGCATAGTTTGATAATTTTTTATTCATATATTTTAATGATATTTTCTTTTTAGTTATTTCAGTGATGATATCCTTTTCTTGGAATGGTATATAATAATTTATAATATGGAATGTACATAATAATAAGTTGTTGCATATATATTATAACTTATTATTGAAAATTAAATATATCATTATAAAGTACGTAACTATTAAGTATAGAATTATAAAGATACGTTTACTGCACTGCAAAAAGGAAATATATTATGGTATACTATTTTATATAAATAAATTATTGTATAAGATATCGTATTAATAAAATATTATATAACATTAATATTTCCATTAGGCAATAAAGTAAACGCATCTTTCACTACTTCAAAAATTCTTTCCAACAAGAATCAATACATTTTCCAAACCAAATTTCGCCTCCGCGCGACTTTTCAAAACAATAAACGAAAATTGCAGTCTCGCACAGTAATATCGTACCGCGAGTTTCACTTATTTTTTTTCCTTGAAAAAAAGAAAAAACATACCAACCAACTTTAAGCCTAACCCGTTCACGGTCTAATAGAGAGAGAGGGATTTTTTTCTGCCGGCCCGGTGGAAAAGTTTTTTCATCGGCGCCGCGGTCTCCGGAGAGAAAAACGCTAACACAGAATTTCAACGAAGCACAGGCTTAACCGTGTTTATTCAAACTTCGCCGGTCAACCCTCGTGAAGTAAAAACACCGTTAATGAACTTTCTCATTGGAGCATCTGGGTGAGAGAGAGAGAGAGAGAGAATTTCTTTCTCGCGTCCCGATGAAAATTTGATCGTGCTCTCTCGACGGAAAATGCCGAATGTTCACGAAAAAAAAAGAGGGACAGCCAGCACTCGTTACAAAATAACGAGTTCCATGGAGTAGACGAATAAATTCATAAAATTTTCGCTTTATACAATACATAATTAACAAAGCGAGTGAGCCATTCGAAAGATCCTTTCCAGCTCTACGAAACTGTTGTATTCGTTTTTCTAAACAATTTAATTTCTCATAAATTTTTAAGCTTGGAAGTGGAACATGTAAGACACAAAACTCAGCATACTCGCGGATATCCCACTTCTAAGCTTAAATATATATAAAAAATTAAATTATTTAAAAAAACGAATACAACAGTTTCGTAGAGCTGAAAAAGATCTTTCGAACGGCTTACTCGCTTTGTTAATTATCTAATGCCAGAGTCGTTATAAAATGAAAAATCTACGGAATCGCTTTACTTAGTTATTCGCCGACCAAATGTATCCTGACTCTAGTTACATAAAAAGAAACAAAATTCAGGCTCGCGTTCCCGTAAAACGCCATGCCACGTGGCTCTAGAAAGCGGCAAGAGGCGTTCACAAATTCGCCTGCTTCTTGCCGGGAGGGTTCTATTCCCGGCGGCATCTCTCGCGAAAGAAATGTTCATCTTTACGCGAGTGCATCACGGAGTTTATTCGCAGCCTCCGCTTTAGCGTAACTCTGGATCTATAAATCCTGCGAGAGTTCGACAGGCGGCGCCGCTTTGAAATAGAGCGGGGCACGGCTCTCGCGAATTATATATGAGAGCGTAGCCGTGCGATTTCGGTCGTTCTAAATCGGGGGAAAGAACGAGTACACGACGGGATCGAGTAGGAAGGCGCGGAGTCAATAAGTAATGAACGAGGAATTTCTGGAACGGTTGTAGCGCGATACCCATTGGCGGGTATTCGCGTGCCGAATAGCATTGTACGGACGATCTGTACGAGTTGAGGCTGGGTCAGGACCACGAGTACAACCGAGAGAGTCGCGGAGTACTCCGTTTAACCGGGTTTAAAAGTAATGCATGAGGCGGGTCCGAAATAACCAGACACCGTGTTTCATATTTCTGTCGTCGTCTTCGCGAGTGAGTATTGCTATATTTTATTTATTGTTAATTCAACGAGTGCTAGAAGAATTTTGGGCATTTTGAAAAATCGACTACTGTTCTCGTAGTAACGATAAATAATTGTGAGATGATTCTCATCGCAGATATTTGTGTAATAATTTCTGTATAAACGACAGATATTTATTATAGCTTTCAGTTATTTTAATATAGTAGAAAATTCAATAGCAATTGCATTTATTGTTCCTTTTTTAATTTATCTCATCAAAACATATTTATTATAAATACAAAATTTGGATAGCATTGATTAATTCACGTTAATTAATTTCTCAAAGGAAAATGCTTCATTTCACACTGGAGAATAATTTTTGACGACTCGAAATGTTTATAATATTAAGAAATATTTGGAGGAGTCTATAGAATTATTTAATATAAAATATTACAATTATATAACTGTTGCGCAGAAGATATATTAAATTACTGTAAACGATATTACTTAAAACGATATTAAATAAAAGGTAAGAGATTGAATATCGTACTAAAAATTGCAACAAATTCCAAAATTCGTTAAACAGTGTAACTATTATATAATAGTGATATTGGGTATATAATAAAACTTCGCGTTGAACTTCGTTATCCGATTCGCCTCGACTCGTTTTTTCTCGAGCAGATTTCGATTTTCCGTCGCGGCGTCGGGCGACGTTTAGTAATAATCAGAAAGCGGAGGCCGCGATGCACAGAGAAACAATTTCAGAGTGTCTCTGACAAGCGGTAATTGGACTGTCGACAGAAGTACGTGACAGAATTCCGGGCTTTTCGTCGTCGCGCGCGCGCGCGCGCAGCTTGCACAGCCCGGTTTTAAATAATCCAAACATTCCCATTCGACGGCGGAAATTTTATTGCGGGACCCTGATTTTCCGTTACGGCACACACTTCCATCTTAAACAATTCCAGAAAACGTCGTGGAACGTTCTAACCGCGATCGATGTCGAACAAGGACATGGTAGAACCATGGAATTAATAAATAGGAACATTAATTAAGATATTATTATTATTATTGGTAAATTATTTTCTTTAGGAACGCGTCAAATCCGCGGACCAGTTTTTTAATAGCAAGGGATTGCGATCAATATTTGGATTGCAATAATTTGAGTGATGTGTAATATTTTTAATACTTTTAGTACGAATGGTAAAATAATGAAGAATGAGAAGAGTGTAATTTTGCAAAATATATTTCTGTTTTATAAAGTAGAATTTCGACAATTTAAAAAACCTAAATATTTAAAACATCGTGCAATACACAAATGATCACAATCCAATTATTAACATTATTACCAATAAAAATGAATACACCTATAGCTACTAAATCTTGCAGTTAATTCACTTCGAAACCAATAAACCCAGCCTTTTAATTACTACACAAACCGAACAAAAGAAACTTAACAAACCAACATCGAATATCAAATCACCATAATCCTCTTAAAACCACCATAATCCTCCTAAAACCCTCATCATAAGCAACGCAAACGATCAAAGTCCACCGTCCATGCCATCGGGCATTTCCAATTAATATCAAAGTACGACAGGATCGAGCATTATCAATTTGTTCGCCGGTCGTATCGCGAATCACTTTCAACCAGCTAGGAGGGGGAGGTGGAGGAGGTCAATTATGGCCGGGGAGAGTCAGCGTCGTGATGGGACAGCGATGTCGAGCAAGCGGTTCCGAATGTTGACCATCGCCGTGGTATCGAGGGAAATAGGGTGTCGAGGTTGTTGGCAGACGGGCTCAAAGGAGCCCCGGGAACAGTCTCGGCCGCCCCCGTTCCCCCCCCTTCTCATGGTGGCTGTCCCGACCACCGTGGGCATCGCCCACGTACCGATCGTGCCCGGACAACGGCGGCCGTACACCGGCCCCGGCCAATCGCGCGCGCCGTCCGTTTCATACCGTATGCATGCATTCATGTATGAGCCGTGAGAACCTAACTGTGAACGTTGGCCCGTTGTCGGGGCCAGACGGACCGTGGCTCGGACCATCCCCCCCGGGGGTCAAAGGGCAGCGAGGCCGGTCGATTTTGCATGAGCGCGCACTTTCGTTTTTCGGTGCCGCGCGGACGACAAAAGGAACGCGAGCCGTCGACGCCGAGAGACAACGCAGCAGCGTCCACATTGTTCTTAACCGGTTCCGAGACGATCGAAATAATCGAAATAATCGAGAAGGTCCGGTCATTAACCCTTCGCGGTCCGCGTAGATTTCGCGAGCCGCTTATCCGCTCGGCACTGCTCATTTCAACCCTTTGCACTCGAATGGCGACTCTCAGGCACCACTAATATTGCTCCTTCACCTTTTAAAATAATTTTTATAGCAACAATGTTTAATTTTAGAAAAATTGTTAAATACGTTAGGATGAACGACGAGAATTAAATTGCTATATATAAAATACAGTCGCTCAAAATAAAAATACTATAAGACAGACAAATTATTTTAGATTTAGAGCTAAAATGGCTTCGAGTGCGAAGGGTTGAATTTTGTCGAATCCTTAATTTTCGTGATTTCTTTACGAAAGGTATTCCTTTTCTATTCGTCATTATTGTTCCAGGTAAATGACATCGCATATTGATTAATTTTTAGCCAAAGTAGTATAGAGTCTATCGACGAACATTGGAGTGTCGAGTCACACACGGCATTTGGAAGCTCGCGGAATTCCACGTTTTACGATTCCGCCTAAAACCCGAAACTCTCCCGAGTCTCTCGCCGTATCTTCTTCGCGAACAGCAAAGAAAGCTCGACCGGAACAGCCGAGGCAACCACCCCTCGCGACGTGTTTCGCCAGCCCCGGGGCATTTCGCGACACCGTAAACGGGAATCGACGAGAAGAAACTTCCACCGCCCTCGGCCAGATAAATTAACCCACTGTCAGGAGACTCGGCCGGCAGAAAAGTAAGAAAGCGAACTTCGTGGATATACGTATACACAAGTAAAGCGAAGGGGGTGTGGGTGTGGTGGGGACGGGAACCAGCCCTCGGACTTCCTCGAATAAATTGTATCCCGGTGACGGTCGACCGCCAAAAGTTCCGTGGAATCCACCGGCAGACGTGTTTTTCTGGCTCGGTCCTCCCCCGCGCGCGCCAACCTTCTTTTTCATCCCCCTTGGCTCGCGCGCCCCCCGATCCCCCACGAAATCCGATAATCGACTCGCGTATATACGAAGCATCGCATCTTCGTCTCGCTTCCCCCCTTCGCATCGCCGCTTCCCCTCGCTTCCCCTCCTCGCATCTCTTCTTCGTCTCGGCAACCCTTCGCCTCGTCCCGTCTCCAGGAATACCCGAGACACGGCTCGAACGGCAAACACGCCGGACCCATTCGAGGCACTTTCAATTGGAGATTCGACGACATTTGGTATGCATTAGTCTAGCCGAGTACCGAACCCTCACCCCCTCGTAAACACTGCGCCGGAATCCGATACGGATTTGCGACGTTTTACTCGATCTCCGCCGGAATTCGGATTAGGGGATGGTGGAGGCAACCGAATTACTTCCCAGCAAATACTGGACCGATTGGGTTCCGATCGTGCGGGCCTGATAAGGAGCGGCCGTCTTCTCCTTTGCGCGCTCGCTCGTTGCAATTTTTAACCGGAACACGCTTTTCGACGTTGGTTGTATTTTCGATGTTGGTGGTATTTTCGATGCTCGTCGTATTTATTTTGTGGTGGTTGGACGGCGATGGTGAATTTGGTGCGAGTTTTAACTGGAGCGTAACTTCGGTTTAGGGGGTGTATTTATAGTGATAATAGAAATATTTAGTAATAATTTAGAAAAATATCTTATAATATTCATTGAAATTTAATATAAATAAATATTTTATATATATAAAGATTCGAATATTATTTTATTCGTACTGTGATATTGTTTATAGAGTAGTATTAGTATTATTTTTATAAAATGGCATTAGTGCTATTAGTACTATTTTTACGATATAGTATTGTATATAATATTGTTAGTATTTAGTATATATTTATATTTAGCAAATAGTATGCTTTAAAATACTATAATTTTATATACAGCTTTTTTAGTATTTCGTATATATATATATTTATATTTAGTAAATAGTATGTTTTAAAACAGTAGAGAGTTATATGTATTTTCAATACTTAGTGCATATCCATATTGAGTAAATAATATTTTTCAAAATACTAAAATATTATATATAATATTTTTAAAAATACTAAAATATTATATATAGTATTTCAAAAAATACTAAAATATTATATATAATTTTTTCAATAATACTAAAATAATATGTATAATATTTTTAATGTTCCCTACGCATTTACCTTTAACACAATATATTCCAATACAGTCACTAACATCATCTCCGATCAATTTTCACCACGATTACCCAAGTTCCATCTCGCCCATTAATTACCATCTCATAGCATTCCCAAAATGAAATCGTACCAAGTACCAAAGGGTTGCGAATGCACGCGTCGCGCGTATCCACATAGTGGAACAGTTTCGTCGAGATGAACGATCGGCCGTAGTATTTCCGTCGCGCGATAGTAATCCTTATCGAGCGGTCCCCTCACGTACACAGGTATTTACATTTTCCGCCTATTCGAGCGGTTCTCGGCGGTTTGCGGGCCGATCGACGGAAACCCGACGGCCGAAGATAAATGGCCGCCGTGAGCTCCGCGGAGAGAGAGAGCCTGGCGTAAAGTGGAAGTTTCCACGGCTCCGCGGCCGGAATCGGCAATCGCGGTTCGCCGATTCTTCCGGATTAAAGCGAGAGCAGTCGCCTTCGCGATCTCGACCGATCAAGCACACCATGCTCGACGCCTTGCACACACATCTCCGCCGAATCGGCGATGCATTTTCCCCCGTACGGGGGGAGCGGACGGGGGGTAGGTGATTCGCTTGCAAATCGATTCGTCGGTTATTCGTTACGCGGAGGCGCCGTCCCTGAATACCATTTAACGCGGAATAGGAAATTTCATCGAATTCAGGCACGCGTTCCGAAATTCGCGCGCGCGCGCGCACGCACACACATACCCGTGTCTATGGTAAACGGCCGGAGGATTTATAGAGCGCGTGAAGGAATGCCGGGCGCCGGGGAGAGCAGGTTTCCCCGATAGGGAAGAGAGCCGATTGCGCCATTTTTCGTGTGGATCTTACGGGGTCGTTGAACCCCGCCGCGAAAAACGCGGTGCCTGAAAATTTCGCGACGCGACGGCGGTTACTTTTCTGCTAGGATTTCGCACGTTTCGAGATGAAGGCGAATGAAACGCGGAGAAACGATGGAAACAAATTTGAGAAATCAATTTAAATAATAACCAATTTAAATAATAAGGTCATGCACGCTTTCCTTTTTCCGAACGTGTGCTTTAATGTATGGAATTTAATAACCATTAATGTGTTAACTTATTTAATAACCATTAATATGTCATGGAATTTAATAAGTATCTTGCTTATACTATTTGCTATAACTATTTTGTATTAACGTTGCACCGATGATTTTGTTTTGTACTGGACAATTAAATAAATTAAATTAATCCTTTGCACTCGAAACTACTTTGAACGAAAGTCTAAAATAATTTTTCCGGCTTATAGTATTTCAATTTTGTGCGACAAAATGTATTTTATACATATGAGACAAGGTATAGTCATTCTAATATTATTATTTTATTCTAAATCGCGATCAAATTGTATTCTTCTGTTAACAAAACCTAGAAACGAAACTAAATAAGAATAATAAAAGAAAGAAAAATAATCTGATCCTCCTAAGGAAAATATTGAATATAAAAATAAATAATTAATCAACGGAGCGTGAAAAGAGTGACGGTGCGCAAGGGGTTAACGAACAAGCTCGAGATCTCCGTCGGCTGCTTCCGAGTCTATTCAAACACACCGGCCGCGCGCGCGCCTGTAATGGTCTCGTACGCCTCGGAACTGATTTGCCTGAATTATCGAGCCGATCGCCTGCTAATTCGCAATCACGTAACAGTGATTGATGGGCCTTTCCATTTCAAACGGCCTTGAACCCCTGATTCCCGCGGCATCGGGGTCATCTTCCCGCGCGAACGGCTCCCTTCATTATTATTCGATCATTCTCGGAAACGATCGCTCGGACGGCTCGCAATATTATTCGCGGTCTATGGGAAGCTGCGGCTGAGATTGCAACGGGGAACCATGGGATTGTCAGGTAAAATAGCAACAAAATAGTTAAGATGGCAATGTTATGTATCTTGCCTTGTAAAAATAATAAGATTGAATTTATTTAGGCTTTCTGCGATTTTTATATCAATTTGTAGTAGGATGAATGGTTTTTTAACAATATTTGGTCTTGAATTATAGTGAATTATAGCTTTGGTCTATAATTATAGTTAATTATTTTTAAAGTGCTACTTTTAATACTATACAGATGAAATTTTATTTGATTTTACTTTAAGCGTTTAGAAATGATTGAAGAAATCAAAATAATAATATAAAGACAGTAATTCACATCTCGAAGAATAAAAAGAAGAATATTAAATATTTGTTTATCTAGACTAAAAGTGTCCAGACAATAAAAAATTGCATGTAAAAATAACGTCTTCCAAGTCCTATAGTTTATAAAATCGACTGCACTTTTCGCAAGTAATTAACAAGACTATTAACATAACTATAATTACAGTATAGATTTATCAAGATTTTCAACTGCATATTATCGCGACATATAAATTGTTTAAATTTTTTATGGAAGCACCCTTATGGTCTCTAAGATCGTAGTGACCCATCCATGTGATTCTTATGGTGTAAAGTATCATATGGTGTCATATGATTATCACATGGTACTCTATATGATTTAAAAAGAGAAACAGTATTTTTCTACAATATCGTATTAGCATAAGCTAGTGATAAATTTGCGATGCGTTTGAATATATTTGGTGGTGGAAAGCGCGATGATTGAAGTCTAAATGACCTATCAGCGTCTCGACGTTTCAAATTGGCGACACCTGGCCGACGATCCTCTCCCTCGAAACCGCATTTACGATCGCCTCTGGCCACGCCAATTCGGCGAGAACATGCGGCACTCGGGTAATTGGGTAATTGCTATGCTAAGGTACACTCGCGTGTACGAGTAATTACCGTGACTAGTCGCAGCTCTAGCTAACGGACTGTCGCTTTTCTTGGTAAAAAGCGAAACTTCTAGGACGACGGAACAGAATCTCGATCATTTTAACAATGCAACTTTTTATTTTCCACACGTTTTTAATCCAGATAAATAAATATACTAAATAAATATACTAATATATGAATATACTGAAAAATAGAAATTTGAATAAGAATAATGTCTAAATTAGAATAATGTCTGGGCTATTGATGTTATTAATAATATCTGAGCTATTAAATATTAATATCTGAGCTATGAATATTAATATCTGGGCTATCGATATTATTTTAATTTTGATATTAGTTTCATTCTAATTTTTATTTTCTAGTACATTTATATATTTATACTTATACTGTACACTTATATTATTTTTATCCAAAACACTTATATTATTTTTATTCTAATTAGCCGCACCATATGTTTTATCAACCAAAAATAGTCACCATTCCACATCTACCAATTTTTCAGAAAAATAGTCAATCATTGCATTTAGGTCAACAATTGTACACTCTGGCCCGCGAAGACATTCGAGGCAATCGAAACAACTTTCGCAATCGTCTTCGCCGCGTGTCCCGGGGGAAACCGATTGCAAACTATTGTGATTTTGACAGATCGACGAAGCGAAAGGAGAGAGACCCGTGGATCCGTGTAACGAACGACGACGAACGCGTCGATGACGACGACGACGACGATGATCGTCATCGCGAAGGTGAGTCGGATATATTTGCGCATCGTTTTGACCCGCGCCGTGACCCGCTAATGATATTCTCCTGATGACACGTTCACCCTGCGGCGATACTTTTAATGTCGATGCAAGGATCGAGACCCGAGGAGAGAATTTTTCGGAAACATCGAGACGCCAGGGACGTACCGTCGAGACGGCTATGACACAGTGTTAAAAATCTCTGAAGAATTTTTTGCGAATGCAAAATGGCGAGCGCAAAAATGTGAGTTCAGTGGTTTGTTTTCTGTCAAGAAATTTTATAGACTGTTATAGATTGCGAAATATTGTAACTAATAATATTCTAACGAATGATATTTTAACAAAAGGTAGTTTAACAAACGATACTCTAACAAATGGTAATATAGTAAATGATAGTTTAATAAATAACAGTTATTATATATTTTAATAAATGGTAGTTAATGGTGAAGACATTTTAGTCTCGTCATCTCGCCGATAAATGAAGTTACTGTTACTAGTATTATTATTATTATCATTAATATAGTTTTTAGAAAATTAGTGAGGCATTTTAAATGAACATTAACGTTGTTCTTAATTATTTTACATTGTAATTTTATCAGCTTATACAGTTATATTTATTACGTTAGTTTTATTTGGCATCCATATCACATAAACTTGCTTATTATTAAATATTTTGTATATGAAAAAATTGTAGGATATTTAAAAAATATCTAGGATCTATAAAAAAACTGTTTACGACAGCCAGAAAAATTGCAAGGTCTACGAACAAAATAAATAAACTATGTAAAATATAGTAGGCTGTATAAAAGGATTGCGGCGCCTACAAGAAAAAGCGTTTAGGGTCTACAAAATAATTATACAGCCCATCAAAAAAATACAGCGGAGCTTACGAAAAAAAAACTCTCTGCCATAACAAACGGTAGAACCCATAAAGACATTGTAAAAACCATAAAAAAAAGTGTTTAGTAGCCCATGAAAGAAACGTAACAGGGTTCGTTAAATAAAAGAATCGCGCGCGTAACTAAAAAAGTAGAACTCGCGAGAACTATAAAGAAAGAGCGCTCCACCATAAAACATAAAACAATCGAAGGACCGATGAAAAATTTGCAGACTCCGCGGGAAACAATGCCTACGGCTAAGTAAAAAGAAGAAAAAAAAAAGAAACGAAATTGCGAGCGTCGTGGAAAAGTTTTTTTCAGGGCCCATAAAACGCGAGAGGAACGAGCGAAAGATAAAATCGCGAATAGAGTCGCCTCGCGGAGCTTATGATGCAACCCTGATCGATACAACGTAGCAACGGCGACGACGTCGTTTCCAGGGAACCGTCGAGCAGTTTTCGAGAGATAATTACCACGGGATGGTCCCATGGCGCGCGGCGCAGCTCTTTTACTTCTTTCTTTCTTTCTTTCTTTCTTTTTTTATTTATTTCTCCGCGCAACTTCCTTGGAAAATGAAAGATCCTAGGAGTCTCCGCGGCGGTTGCGCGCGCGAAACCTCGGCGCGCAGAGAGATGGCCACTCGCCAATAAACTGTTGGAAAATATGGCGTCGGATGACAGTGGTTTTATTAGCGCCGCCTGCCGTGGCAGAAGTTCGGAACGAGGCACGGGTAATGGCGAATGGATAATTCTATTCGTCCGCTAATTGCGGTCTAATACGCGAACGGTGTTAACGAGATATGAGCCGCCGATTTACGTGGAGGAATTCAATTAGGTTCCGGCGACAGGAGGCCTGGCTATGCTAATTAAAACCGAGGCCGGCCGGGATAAATGTTTACGAAATTGTTTCTACGGCGTATGGAAAGCTTGGTCGTTTAGGTCTGTTGCCAGTTATATTGTTGGACTATGACTTTATGGACGCGTTTGTTAAACGCAAAGCGTTTACTTGTTTAAATAACAGGAGGTGGTTATTCGGGTTAATCTGGCATTATTTCAGAAATGGGAATTTTTTAAATTTATTTTCTACGGTGAGGTATTTGTTCAACCTTGTGAAATATGTTAGATGCTTCAGTGCTTTTCATGGTTAATTTAAATTGTATATAAAGTGAAGATTGATTATGTGTAATTAGTATAAATATTGAAGAAGTCTTTTTCTTCAATGCTATTAGATTAAAGAAATTAATACTAAAAAAATAAGAATACTAACAATAAGTTTAACTTATGATGTTATGCCCTACATATAAATTAATTCTACTGATTTTTTTAAACAATCTACTTAATTCTTCACGCCTTTTAATAATTTCTATTTACCAAAAAATAATTATAAATAGCACCGTTCCATCCAAGTACCGACAAAATCCCTAGAACATTTCCCTAAACTAAAAAAACAATTATTCAACACTCGCATCACGATATCGTCCATTTACAAGTCCAGCAATAGTTCTAACAAACTTCGATTTTCTAAACAAATTTCCAGTTTATTAACTAAATTAACCTTCCCCAAAATTCGATAGATTTCGTCGCGAACTGAATCGTATCGCGCGTCATTTTTACACGCAACGCGTCGACATTATATATAGGGAGGCTTTCGCCTAAGAGCGAAAGTATAGTTACCGCGACGCGCGAATCGTTTGATAAATCGGAAACGTCTCGTCGCGGTCGGTTCCGAGAATTCGGCGAATATTTCCGATGGGAAGTAACTGCGAGGCAGAGGAGCCACGCGAAGACGAATACGAAGAAAATACGAAGCAGAAGAATACGAGAAGATGAAAAGAAGAAGAAGAAGAATAATACGAAAAGGCAGAGGAGGATGAGAAGAGTAGAAGCACGCGGAGGCGGGTTTACGATATTCAGCTCGATCGATTCGCATCGCCCCTCCCTCATTTTTGCTCGGCCTTTGGTACAGAGGTCTTCGGGGACGGCTACGCGGCAGAGAGAGAGAGAGAGAGAGAGAGACACGACCTCTCCGCCGTCGTTATTTATCGCCGATTATTTCATACGTTTTACTTTTTTCTCCACCGGAACGAGGCATTATTTCGGACGGCGTTGCCCACCTTCCTCCCAAACCCGGCCGGGGATAATCGACGACCTTCGGCCGAAAGAAATGCCCGGCGGGGCTGGCCGGGTCAACCGGTGTGTTCCGAGCATCTTCTCTCCGGCGACCCGTGTGCACGATCATTTAATCCCTTCCACGTGGTCCTTCGCGTTACGAAATAACGTATTAATTCCGTGCCGCGGTTATCGCCCGTAATAATAGTCGCGGCGAGTTATGGGGACGGTTCACCCTTTTCCCTGTGCCGGATGGTCGGCCGTCTTGCTGCTACTATTTTGGCGTTACGCGAGTCGAATACTTAGTATGGCTGATTCGAACGAAGACGAATTGAAAACGCGACGAACTCTAGTTTAATTGCTCGATGGGTTGATGACAGGTTGATGATATCAGGTGGAGAGATTAATTGAACTATTTTATTAAGTTAGTGTGAGAATGTTAAAAATATGATTTTTAAGTGAATATATAAAGTATTTTTTGAGAAATTGTTCAGTTAATCTTAATTTAGGATGGATTTTGCGCGAATGAAATTTTTCGTAACTAAATTACCTTTTTTCTTGATATAAATGTTTTTTAGTATAGTTGCATATAGTAATAATTATATTATATACCATGTGCATAATACGCATAAACTGTAGTAAATAATATAAAATAGAAATACAGCAAATCAGAAAATATATTTTGCATTTTGGATTAAAATAGCTTCGACTGCAAAGGGTTAATTACTGTTTATTTAGTATCAATATATCTTTTTCTAATACGTGAGCCTTTGATACATCGTCAGACATCCGAGAAAAATTATGAGACAATTTTTAGTTATTATATACACTTTCTTTATATTATTAATGCATAAAACTTCGATGCACAATCTGATTCTGTATGAAAGCTTATAGAATTTTAATAACTACTTTTTTAGATACTGCAATTTAAATACAGCAATAATCTAGTTCTCTAAGGGAACGTATAAGCTGTATTTTTAACTACATATCCCATGAAAAATTCTGTTTCTATTTATTTAAACAAATCGATTATTCCGAGCTTTATAACGCAGTGATCTTCTCGTACCAGACGATTGCGAATATTCACGGCAGCGAAAGCGATCGGAATCACGGGATAGAGACTTTATAGGTGGTTGGAGAAACGTCTACTCACCCACAAGAGGCACCATAAGCGTATAGATGGGCTGCACATTGGAAGTCACCTTTGTGATATTCTGCAACTGCGGCAGGTAGTCGATGAAGCAATTAGTGTCCGGTACCAGCTGCCTTGGTCGCACTTCGATCTCCACGGATACCGACGAGTTCTGCAGAATTTGCTGGAACATAGAAAATACCGGGCAATATTAATAATAATCTGACAAAAACGATTACAACGAATAATTCGTCATTCGTCATAGAAAATATTAGCTATTTATTATAATAGCTCGTCATTCGTCGTAAATCACGCTATCCATTTATTTCAATAACTCGTCATCATAAATCACGCTATCTATTTGTTCGCACAATTTGTTATTTGTCGTAAATTATTCTAGCTATTTGTTCGAATAATTTGTTGTTCGTCATAAATCATTTCGTCTTTTTATTCGAACAATTTGTCATTTATTATAGATTTAATTCTTGCTGTTCGAAGGATTTTGTGTTTGGATAGTTCGAAATATCTGTTGTTCGAATAAATCTTTACTCGAGTAAAATCTTATTTGAATAAAATCTTATTTGAATAATTTCTTATTTGAATAAAATCTTATTTGAATAATTTCTTATTTGAATAAAATCTTATTCGGCTAAATTTGCATCTAGATAAATGATTACTTGATAAATGTCGACGCTGTCGAATGCAATATCATTCGAAAATTTTATTTAAGCTTACAAAGCGCATTAATTTGACGCGTTTTCCAATTTCACATAGAAAAATTATACGCGTCGGAGATTGACATAAATCTGGCGTTAACCCTTTCGCTACGAAGCGCATTACTGAGTAATCGACACCGAGGTACGAAATGTGCTACGAGGTAGAAGTAGAAAATTTTGCAATGATATTTATTCTATTTAGTAATATCACTTTACTTTCTAAAATATAACAATTTATAATCATAATATATTTTTTTAAATATTATAGTCAACTGTTTGTTGATTAACAATCTATGTAAAGTATGGAATAAAAGTATATACAACGCTCTTCTTATATAAATAGTCGTTCTTCGAGGGCGTATATGTACGATCGTCATAGCGAAAGGGTTAAAAACGTGGTCGCGCGAAAGCGGAATGGTTTTTCCGCGAGAAAAGCTCTCAGGATCGAAGAGTTCGAGGATCGAGAAGGACGCAGGATGGCGCGGAAGACGCATTACCCTCGAATTGAATCCCACGTACGCGCGCACGGTGTGTTCCGTGAAACGATTGCGCGCAACGCGGAGAACAATGTCGACTCGATCGTATAACGCGAATGCCAAGTAGCTATTGTTACGGCAGAGGATACGAACGTAATGAACCCCCTAATGCTACCCTTTGCTCGTGGGACGATGATCGATACGCGGAAAGCGAATACTGTGATACCTTGGCGCCTATTCTGTAGCTTCGCTGCTCTATATAAATGCAGAAAATATTGATAAAATGTGTAATTATGCTGCACAGTGTTTTACAAAATTATATAAAATGAATATAAGTTATTCGTACTTGTGAAATGAGATTTTGAAGTTTCGAGCTTTTATGGAGTTATTTCTTTATTATTGACTCTGATTATAAGCTATTTAATTTTTTTTTTTATTTGTGTTTCATTGAAAATTATCAATTGTGAATTTCTGTGAATTTATGGAGTGTGATTTTAATAATACGGAAGACTGAAAAAGTTTTTAAAAATAGCAGCATTTCGGATTCTTGGCGTTTTAGTATTTTGATAATTTGGTATAAAATTAGAGATAAATCGATGCCGAATTCATTAATCAATTTGCTTCAGTGCATATGTATATTATAATAAAAATTATATTAATTCTAATAAGAACTATATTACTTCCAATAAAAATTATATTAATTCTAGCAAAACTTATACTAACTCTAATAAGAATTATATTGCTTCTAATAGAAACTATGCTAATCACAATACAAACTCTATTAATTCCAACAAAAATTACACTATCCATAAATTTACATTCCAACACGCATCGCAACAAAAACAGTCGCGACCAACTATCCTCGGTTCACAAAACAGCCTAACATAAAATCATAAAATAATCATCGTATGCAAACAGTTCGCCATAAAATATCCAGACACTGTCAACGAGCGATTAGCAATTAATTTTCCGGCGCAACAATTTTCACATAATCGAACGAAGTCGTAAGGCGATTAGCGACAAAGCGCGCGCGCGCGCGTGCACGTACACGGCATAAATCACCGTCGGACAATTACCCTTTCGATCGCGTCCATTTCTGCGTAAACGAGGCTGCGTTTCCGAGCGGATAATTAAAATCGCCGCGACTTCGCACCTGTACGCGACGACGTGGAAGGCGCGCGAAAAACGAAGAAGAAAAGAAGAAGAAGAAGAAGAGGAGGAGGAGGAGGAGACGGGATGACTCAATGTACGTAGATACCTCTGCAACGGTATCTTGGCAACGATTATTCGTGGAGCCGGTGGAATATCGTTCATTGTTCCCGCGCTCGCACACCGGCCAGTGGCAGACGAGAGATTGGCGCGCGAGGAATCCGACGACAAGCCTAATTGTTCGTGGGAGTACACCGACGGAATGCGAAAATAAGTCCGGCGTAAACCCCGTCCCGTCCCCGCGCCGTTGCCGTGCCGTCGTTCCGTCACGTCACACGGCTCAAATGTCGTACACATGTCGATACGTAGCGGCCGCATAATGGATGGCAATGGGAAATTATTGCGAGAACGTACTGACAATGAGACGCGCCGGGCCCATTAGGCATTCGGACTCCTTCCAATAAAATCGGCCAAATTGTTCTGGGAAAGGATCGTTCGCCGGTGGTTATTTTTTTTTATCTTTTTTTCGAAGCTGATACCGGTAAACCAGAGCAAAAGCTGGCAATTACTGGGGTTTACAGAGTCTATGGGGTTGCTATGAAAGTTTAAGCTTTAAGCAATTTTATATGAAATTTTTAATTCGTATAAAGAGCAACAATTTAATTATATCTATGCTGCGTAATTAACTGGAAAAAAACTATCTAAATCAATTATAAAAAAGTGTCACCTTTTTTAATAATTAATAATATAGTTTTTAAGTCTAACTGTCCCTGCAGTATTCTATTTAACTTATTATTACCAATTTGCTATTTGATATTTTTGTCGAATCTTTAAATTATTACGTTACTGCGTTAATCCAACGAGAATCCATTAATCTCAATTTTCGCAGAAAATTATATATAAGATGTCTCAATAATCGCACACAATTGGACTATCAACGGCCGCTAAACCATCAATTACATATACTACTATCAATTCACCGTTCAATTATCGGCCATCAACTGTCAACTGTTTAATTATCGATCACCGACCGTCAATGTTTAATTATCCGGAATCAATTATCGATCCCCTTTATTCGCCGACCTTTCGACACGTGCATTATCAACTATAAATCTTCGACTATCTTCGCGGGCATAGATCATTAACTATCGTAGCAAATCGATCCTCGATTATACGTCTCCTATCAATCGTTTTTCTTTTTCTTTTTATTTTTCTTTTTTTTTTTTTTTATCAATCCTTTAACCGAGCATTCGAGGGATGTCGCTGTTGGATGACAGTCGATCGCGCGTGAAAAGAGGCGCTGAAATTCCATCCGTGCGAGCGCAACGCGAGGGGGGGGCTTTAGACAACCCGGCTTCGCTGAATGAACGAGGACACCTGTCTTTATATTCAGGTGCGCGCTCCGTGTATATTCGTAATCACGTGCGCAGGAACTGTTCCTTCTCGTTAGAAAAGAATGGGCCACTTAAAGAACGATCGGACGGCGCGCCGCTACGAAATTTTAAAATCGAATCGATGGGTTTCGATGCTCGGAAATCGAGGCTCATTTCGACGCCATTTTTTTAATGATTTATATATAATTTTCCTCGAGAAACTGTTCGCTGAAATTATTCTCAATATTTACGATTTTACATTGGGAATAACACGATTACTCATTTATTTTATATTCGGTGTATTAGTTGATATTTATTTAATTTATTATTATATTTTATTTACCACTATATTTTATTTAATATTATACAATCATTTATTTATTTTATATTCGATATATTATCCAACATTTATTTAATTCATTATTATATTTTATTTACTATTATTACTATGATTTATTTTACTATACCTTAGTCAAATGTGTATAGTATTTTATTTATGTCATCGATTTTAGTAAAACAATATTCACAATTTTTTGACACGTTTCTGAATAACGCCATAACAAGTAATTCAATCACAAACTAAGTTATTAAATATTGTGTCAGACTGCCATGCATCGTTTTATATAATATATATTATTTTACATATTTATATAAAATATTTACTATGGTCTCCAGATCTCCACTAATTTTATTTTCAACATTTCACATTGCATAAAGAATAACATTGCATTTCCTTTAGCACAATGGACCGTGCCCTTGCATTTCTCTTGGACGGAAATCCCATGGAACACCATGGCAGCCCTACGAGTTTCCTCCGCGAGGATTATCGGAGCGTCGAAGGACCGATCGGGTGAACGGAATACTGGAATCAATGGAAGTAAATTTATATATATTAATGAATATTATAAAATAAATTTATATATTATAATGAAAGTAAAATTATTCACGGTGACGGTGAAGCGGTGTGTGTAGGTATGTGTGTGTGTGTCTGCTGCGCGACGGTGCATAATGAACGCCATTAAAAATCGTCGCGCGCCGGCCTATTACGGATTCGTAGGTATTTCGAGCGGCAGCGAATCCTAGAATGTTAGCTTTCTTTGAGAGCCTCGCGACGCACCCGCGTTACATGATAATTAGCCGCCGGGCCGTATACCTTTATCGAAACTGAACGCGTAGGTACCAATAAAATAGAAACGGGTGACTACTCCGCGCCACGTTACCCCGATCCTCGTCTTGACGGAATCGCTAATAGTCTGCCGGCGATAGTCGGTGGGAAATTGATGACCGACCTTCGATCATATTCGCGTTCAATTTTAGCGAAAGGTGAGAGAAACAATTGGCCTGGCGACGAGAAATTACTTATGGGGGATGCTTGGACTTTTTTTAGATATATTTGGGTTTGTATAGCGAAAATTTGACACTTTGAAAATAATTTTCAAACATATCCGAAATGTTGCCAAATATAGCCAAACATAATAAATTTTCGTCATTTGTCTATTAGAGATAATAATTGATTTTTATTTTATTAATTCGAATTTTTACCAAACAAAGATCATAATAATATAGTATCATAGTAATACACTATATTATAGCACTATGTAATATACTGCTATAAAAATTCATCCCTGAAGGGGTTAAAGTACAGCAAGTATTTAAAATACCCCAAATTGTTAATACTCAAATTTTGCTTCATTTTAACCCGCGGCCAAATAATTTGTTCAACCCTTGCTCTATCATACTCTCATCAATAAATTCAGTTATCCTAAATTATTTAATTCGATTAAAATCCTACAGGGGATGATTTCTAACCCCCTTCTTACAAAACCATAATACCAAATACCCGAACCCGGAATCTAGCCTAACCGACGCGTTAACATTTTGGTGAAAAATTCTGAAAGACGAGCTCCGAACTCCTCCGGACTGCTAAATCAGACACGACCCCTAAATGGCGAGAGAGCAGCACGCGCACCGTAGCTGCGAGAAGCCAAGCGTGTTATCGTCCGGTGTCAAGGTGTTCCCCATCCACGCGTTGCCGCCGCCGCCGCCGCCGCGAGCTGTGAACCTGTCCTCAACGTGACGCGAGTAGGTTTCCGCGTCACCGTCGAACATTTACAATGTTGCTCGGAGGCGCGCGCTGTTTGCACGTGTCTGTGCGTGGCCGCTTAATATGCGTGGGCGTTTGGAGACGCGGTGCGTGATTCAAGGCGGGTTCTCACGAGCCACTCGTGGTGACTCTTTCGACGACGCTCGCGGACCACGGCGGGGGGGGGGGGGGGGGGGGGGAGTTTGATAGAGTGAGAGAGAAAAAGAGAGAAAGAGAGAGAGAGAGAGAAGGAGAGAGTGATAGAGAAAAAGAGAGAAGGAGAGAGAGAGGTAGAGAGTGAGAAAAAAGGAGATAGCGAGGAAAGAGTGAGAGAAAAGGAGATAGCGAAGAAAAGAGTGAGAGAGGAGCAGAGAGTGATAGAGAGAGTGCGAGAGAAGTAGAGAGTGAGAGAGAAGCAAATGGTGATAGAAAAAGAGAGTGAGAGAGAAGCATCGTGTGATAGAAGAAGAGAGAAAGAGAGGAGCAGACGGTGATAAGAAGAAGAGTGATACAGAAGGAGAGAAGAGGGGAGAAAGAGAGGGCAACGGCGAGGCGCGAGACGGCCGATGAAAAGCGACGAGGACAAGGCGAGGGGCGAGGCAGCCGGAACGCGTGCAACGGTACGCCTTCGCTCGTTTAGGAATTCGCGAATACTTTAAACGGGAGTAAAGCACGCCGCAGCGGTCGCCCGGCCGCTTTGCACGCTTTGCTCGCTAGTTTCCACCTCTCCGCGGGCCACCTCTCTTCGGCTTCGCGGTACCAAGAGACGGCCGAGTCGCGTGGAAGAATTGTGAACGAAGAATTGAGCGATCTTTCCTTTGGAAGAGGACACGAAATTGCAATTTCATTTTTGATTATACCCTAGTATTGTTATTAACACACATAATGGATGAAATGCATATATTGATATAATCTATTGGTAACAGATGATGTGATATATGAACATATGTGGATTGCTTTAGATTTTGAGGGGGATGATTCAGAATTTTGGTGTCGCTGGTTTGAACAACAATCGGAATAACTCTATTGCGTTTATTAAACTGTGATTTACGTTTGTAGATCTTATTTAGTAGAAGGTAGGTATAAATGTAAAATTGTATAGATAAATTGTGTAAATATAAAATTGTGTAAATATGAAATTATACATACGTAAAATTGTACAAATTTAATATTGTATAAATCTAAAGTACATAAATGCAAAGCTGTGCAACAGTAAAATTGTACAATTAAAATTGTGCGAATGTAAAATTAAGTAAATATGAAATCGTACGAATGTAGAATTGTACAAATATAAAATTGTACAAATGTAAAATTGTGCGAATGGAAAATTATATAAATGTAGAATTGTACAAATGTAAAACGTTCTTAAAGGAACGAATGAACATTCATACCGAACAGCTTATCGTTACAAATCTCCATCGCGAGTCCGACTCCTTAAAGTACGATAAAGGGTTGATGATCGCGATCATCGGGCTTCGCTGGAAGATTTTCCTCGATTTCTTTTATTTTTCTTTCTCGCGCGCGTCTACGTTCAAAGGAGCGCCATAATACGCGGCCGAGAGCAGCACTCTCGGATCTCGCCACGAATTAGCATCGCGCGATGGGAACGCGTTCGCCGCGTATTCCCGCGACCGTAAGAAATTTCATTCAACTGCCACGGGATGAGAATCAATTAACGGTAACGCATACCGTCCCGGGACGACACCCTGTGCACGCGCAACCGGCGACGATAAGATATCACGCGATCGCGAAATTGGACTGGACGCGGAGAGAGAGAGAGAGAGAGAAGAGCGCCTCGCTCGGTGCCGGAAGCACGGATGATAAGTCAATAAACGGAATGTGGATCGGGAAGTCCACGGGCGGCGCGCGAAAATAGCAGAAACGAGAGTCCCGGTGCCGTTAATATTGCAAGCATTATGCTTCGGCACGAGATTTCGATAAGCTGCCGCTGTTGCGGATAGGCGAGCGCGCGGTCTAGTTGTCGCACGAAATGGTCGCCGTCGACATGCAACGATTCTATGGCGCGGCAGATGCGCACCAATAGTCAACGAGGTCGTACCACGTGCTCATAATATTTTGATGTCTTCGCGGCTGCGTCGTGGGTAGCTGATATTGAGACAACCTGTACATATAGTTCGACTACTTAGCTGTCGTTTGTACATGCCATAAGGAAATGGTAATTTCATATTTTGTAACAAAATTATTTCTGCTATATTTTAGGGTAAAATACTTGAGCAATGAATTCATAAATTTTACACATCTTACAATTCTTGAATAACTTGTCGGGGGAAACTGCAACGTGATCGATAAAGTGCATACAAAATTAATGTAAAAAGTAGATCGACGCAGCTAAGGTTGAATTCATTGAATTGTCAATCTTTATGAGTTGCAATAAAAATAAGACGACACAGCAGTCGTCGATTCTAATAATGATTTAAAAATATTGAAATCTGTCCTCCAGAATATTAACTCTTTGCACTCGAGTGGTGACTCTGTGAATAATATTTATACAAATAATAATTATACCAGCAAAGTTTATATTTAAAGACTTGTTAAAAGTTAAACTATTGGCACGAGTCAGAAGAATCAATTTTATATTCATAAAAATGCACTTTGTCAGGTGATAATCATCAGATTTATAGTTAAATGGTTTCGAGTGCGAAGGGTTAAAAATTCTTAGAACAAGAATAAATTTTGCATTATAGCAAACTACGGAATCAATTTCTCAAATAACTTCTTGATATAGTATAACATCTATAGACATTATAAAAATTCCTGTAAAAATTAACACTACTTACTTTATATTATAAATTTCTCTATACATTCAATTTTAATTTTGAAGAAAAGTGAAAAATAGATTGCGCGTTTTTGTAACTGCTATGCATTTACGACAATATTTCGAAGGAATGTAAAATGTAAATTATCGCGCAGTTTAATCCACGCGATTGTTTCTTTTCTCCCGCGCAGAATTTCGTCCAGGTGAATAATATCGTTTGAATTTCATCGCGCGCGCGACCTGGCCGATCTTCTACCCTTCACTCTCTCTCTCTCTCTCTTTTTCTCTCTAGCAGAATTTCGCCCAAATGAATAATATAGTTTGAATTTCATCGCGAGTCTCGCCTTTCCCTGCCCTTCCCTCCGCCCTCCCCGCGGAATTTCATCTAACTGAATAATGTTGCATGACTTTCACGGCGCTTGCTGGGACCTATCCTCATACTCCGGCACAGCATTATCTGTCTCCACCTTCCTCCTTTCCCACACGTTTATAAAAATTCTAGCTTCAGCTGCGAGAGGATCCTTCGTCGCGGTAGATTTCTTCCCGTCTCGCGGGGATATGATGTTTGTGCTCGTAACTTCGACACCGTTGCTGCTTTGTTATTCAGACGCAAAGTGTTCCTGGCAGACGACACGCCAGTCGGATGGACGTGTTTCGTAGTGCTCGCGGATGTATTGGTAGACTGGGGATATCGTATGCGTTTCATATGAGTCGTCGAAATATAAAATATAAAATATAATATTGCAGAGAACTAAGGAAAATTATTTGGTAATAGATTTAATTGGAAAAGATATTTTCATTTGGGAACATTATTAAGACGGACGATTTTTATTTGATTTTTGCTTCTTGGGGTATTTTTCTGGAGTCTTCGTTTTTTTTTTTGTGGTGATTCGCAGTCTGTATTATCTTTTATCTTCTGCAAAAATATCGTTTCTGCATTTAAGGAAATTGTTTCGAAATTTCTAAATATAAGAAAATGATTTCTAAATATAGGGAAATTATATGTAAATATAAGAAAATTATTTCGGAATATAGAAAAATTGTTTCTAAATATAAAAAGATTGTTCCTAAATAATTTCAACAGCGATAGTGCTTGCAAGTAAAATAATCACCCGTTACAAGTCTTAAATTCGCATACTATCTACTATAAACTCTCTAAAAATTCACAATTTACATACAGTGACTTCTAAATTAATTATACGATGACAGTAACAATTTCGATCATATACGAACCAGCGATTCTAAATAACATACTAATAAGTTCACCAAATAGCACTAATAATTCCGTTTAAGATTTTCAAATACAAAAAGGATGTTAAGAATCATAACTGAAAATTCCATCGTTATCTTCCGACAAATAAATCATTAACATTAAAATAGAATTTCTTCTTAGCATAATTAGATTATTCATCGGCAAAATGCTTCGAATATTCCGTAAAATTACTACTAATATCACACGACCAGATTTCAGAAGCAAATTTTCCAGTTACTCGACGATTCGAGCACAGAGAGATCATTCGAATTCAGTAACTGGGTCAAGCCGCGAACCGGGTCCACGTACAAACGCATGCGCCGCGTTAGTATTACCATGCGTCGTGTTAGTATTACCATGCACCGTGTTAGTATTAGCATGCGCATATCGGGTTAGGCGCGCGCACACACGTAAACACGGCATGGTCGTCGATATTTCCGGTCGAATATCGGGGGAATGCGAGAGAGGGCTTACGGTGCCGAGATTATCGAATACGACACGCGGATAGAATAAATATGCCCGGAGTCACGGCACATTTCCAGCTGTCTAGCGGGATGATAAATCACCGACCGGAAATACACCTAAGGCTGGAATAGAAAGAAGAAGACCGTTTCGCGAATTTACACGGCCGAGATCGCACGGGTCCCGACGCCGCCGTCGTCGTCGTCGTCGTCGTCGTCGTCGTCCCGTCGGTTTGCGCGCGAGATCGATTTTCTTTTTATCGCGAGCGAATCGAAAAACCTGTTGAACTCGCCGCGCGATCGATCGAGCGTTTAACCCTTAACCGGTGGGACCAGTTTCGGCGGTGATTTTTGTTCTAACTGTACAGTCCTCTTTTCAGAATGAGAGAAAGAGAAAAGGGAATGAAAGAGAGAGAGAGAGAGAAATGATTTATCTCAAAGTCTGCGCTGCACATTTTTAAGGAACGCATGAATTAGCGAGCAGATCGAATTCGTTTAATCCTTTTATTGTAGGATAATTATCTTTTATATAAATTATTAGACAGACGGAAATTATGCGTTTCCAATTTTTATACTGTTAGAATTGTTTTATTTGGCGAGTGTGAGGTACTGGGTGGAATAGGTTGACATATTTCGATTTTTCTATTGGACTTATTTCATCTTTAACCCCTTGCTGTATTTTCTTTTCAGTTACAAGGATTATTAGTTTATCTATTGTATATAAATTTTCGAAAGGAGAAAGGCAATTTATATTAATTTAAATGTTTCAATATTGACGACAAGGAATTAGAATTTTATTCAGATTAAAAGGAATGTAATAGCGTTCGTATTCAACTATTACTAGAAATCTCTGCCTCGTGCCAGAGTCGTCAATGTATAGCAAAGGGTTAACGCTATAAAATCGTTTTATACGTCTACATTTTTCTACCGTCAACAATCCTTTTCTATAGATATAAATTGCTTTATAAAAGATAAAATTGTACACTTCAATTTACAGGAATTATTGCGAACAGTAATACTTCCTTTTATAACGTGATAATTTTAATAAATTTAAAATCAACTTTATCTTATTAACTTTGTAATGTATATTTTAATATTATCCCATTTGAGTCTTGTCATCATTTGCTCCAATAATTATCCTTAACATTCTTTCAATCACGAATGTAACCACTGTGATCATTCTCTCCACTTTATTATTTCATTATTACTAATATTCCTATATTACTATTATTATTCCATTCTTATTACCATATCTCATTTTATACGTAACTTGAAAGATCATTCGCAGACATTAAACAAACCAAATAAATATTACAGCATCTCGCATCGACGAGATTGCGGCTCGTCGCATCCGCAGAAAAACTACTCGATCTTGGATATTCGTTTCGAGCGGCCGCGCGTACATCGGGCCCCCGGTTAAATCGGCCCGCGCCCCGACACGAGCAATATTAATCGATTACACGGGCCCGGTGAGGCTCGCGCGCCACGAAAGCCGCGAAGAAGAAAAATAAAGATCGGTCACGAGCGAAACGCCGAAGACGCAGAGAGAGAGAGAGAGAGAGAGAGAGAGAGAGAGAGGGACAACAAGAGCGAAGCAGAAACACGAGCGGTGAGAAAAAGTCGGCGGAGATGCGACGCGGGGTGGAAGGAGGAGGGAGGAGGGAGGATGAGGAGGGAAGAAATTACCACTCGTAAGTCCGTCCTGATTTTATTGCCTCCACCAGCCCGACGGAATTAGCGAGCGGAGTTACACGGACGATATATTAAGGGTAATCGCATTCATAAATGCAACAGTTGCGGCTACAACGATCCGACCGCTTGTAATGGCGCTCGCAAATCAGATCGAGCGGACCCCTCGGTACACCCCACCTTTTCGGACCATAAACTACACCCACATGAAGATCGGGCCGACGACAAATACCGGAACACCTGGAGGGGCCCTACTCCTCCTTCCTTCCTCGGCTGATGGCCGACGCCACCTCCGCCGATGGAACCTGTTACACGACGAACAAGTATCCCGCCGTGTCAAAGTGTAATCCTCCGGGTCGTACATTTCGCCGGCGGTATCGCGGAAAGCTCGGTGCCCCGGCACGGAACAAGACCTCTAATTTATGTAGTCGAATAGACAACGCGTGTCCCGTTCCTACGGCGGCGGGGAAAAATTACGCGGCGAGGCCCCGAAAACCACGGCTTTTTGGTTTTCGGGCGTCGAGAGAAGTGGCGTTGAGATTTGGAGAGAGAGAGAGAGAAATGATTTATTTTTGAGGCGAACATGAAAAATATGGCCTTTTCGAATATTTTTTAGGTGTCGAGAAAAGTGATGTCAAGATTAAAAGAGAGAAAAAGAGAGAGAGAGAGATTATTTATTTTTAACGCGAGCAGAACAAATTCATTTAATTCTTCTACTGTGGAATAGATGATCTTTTATATAAATTATAAAATAATTTTTAAAATAATTTTTTTAAATTATAATTAAATCGAATACTATAATTTTATGAAACCTTTTAAAATTTTTACTTATCATTAAATGTCACAAAATTCTTGCAATTCCCTTCCAAAACTGAAACAAACACCATCAAACGAATTTTACACACCTCACTCGCTGCAACCCTTTCGTTCAACCCTAATTAAGTTAAAAACAAATTTACAAATTCAAAGCTTCAATCACCGATATTACTACAATATACCTACAAAAAGATAACATCCCTAACCCATCAACATTCCCACCCTATAACCTAAGCACATCAAATCACCGACTTCTGCCCTTCGCAATCGAAGTTCGCGAAGTGCTTTTCTCGGCAACGTTCTTCGAACAGAGCACACTGTGCCGCGTCGGATCGACAGAGGTTCCGTCGCCGGAACTCGACCGCAGGAGCAAAAACCAATCCAGACAGGGTCCATTCAAATTTCAGTAGCAAGAAGAGTGCGCCCCCGTCGCGGGACGGGAGGCGAAACAAGAAGAATCCGAACGGTTTATTCGGGTTCCAGGGCGCGCAGGAAGCGAGGGCAAACGGGATTCGATCGATGAAACGAAAAGCCCCACGTGGGAAGAGCGACGGGGACGAGGGTAAGAGACAGAACGAAAGAGAGAGAGAAAGAACAATATAGAGATAGAGGGAGTGAGAGAGAGAGAGAGAAATAGTGAAAGAGATAGAAAGAGAAGTGGAGAGATCGAGATAGAAATAGCCAGAGAGCGAGAGATATAGGGATAGAAATAGAAGGAGAGCGATGGAGATAGAAATCGAGAGATAGAGCTAAAAATAGAAAAAGAGCGAGAGAGATAGAGCTAAAAATAGAAAAACCGCGAGAGAGATAGAGATAGAACTAGGGAGATAGAGCTAAAAATAGAAAAAGCGCGAGAGAGATAGAGATAGAACTAGGGAGATAGAGCTAAAAATAGAAATAGAGAGATAGAGCTAAAAAATAGAAAAAGAGCGAAAGAGATAGAGCTAAAAATAGAAATAGAGAGATAGAGCTAAAAAATAGAAAAAGAGCGAGAGAGATAGAGCTCAAAATAGAAAAAGAGCGAGAGAGATAGAGATAGAAATAGAGAGATAGAGCTAAAAATAGAAAAAGAGCGAGAAGAGATAGAGCTAAAAATAGAAAATGAGCGAGAGAGATAGAAATAGAGAGATAGAGTTAAAAATAGAAAAAGAGCTAGAGAGATAGAGATAGAAATAGAGAGATAGAGCTAAAAATAGAAAAAGATGGAAAGAGATAGAAATAGAAAAAGAGCAAGAGAGATAGAGTTAAAAATAGAGAGATAGAAATAGAAAAAAGCGAGAGAGAAAGGGAGACAGAGGGTGAGAAAGAGCAAAATAGAGAGATTGAGATAGATATAAAAAGAGAGCGAGGGATAAAGAGCAAAATCGAAAAATAGAGATAGAAAAAGAGCGAGACAGAGAGATAGAGAAATAGCGAAATAGAGAGATAGATAGAGAAAGAAAGAGAGGGGGAGGCAGAGCCAGCGAGGAAGAAGGATCAGAGGCTGGCTCGCGCGGCAGACGTCGGGTTGACGTGTCCGCGGCAGGAGTAAGAGGGCCGAGAGTTCCCGGGGAAAGCTTGGAAATTAATGGAGGTTCATTGAGGTAGTCCCCGGCAAAGAGCGACTAGTTCTACGTACCCTCGACACGAATTCATTCTTCCTGTACAACCTGAAGACACTCAGTCTCCGGCTGTTCCGAGAGAGTGCTTCGGCGCAACGACGCAAACATTGACATTGTCACGAGTCGTACCACTCTCTTCCACCGTTCTCCTCCTCCTCCTCCACCACCTCCTCTGTCTAGTCTTCGTTCCGCCGCGCGCGGTGTGCCCCCCCCTCTCTCTCTCTCTCTCTCTTTCTCTCTCTCGCTCCTACCCCCGGTCCGCCGACACGTCGAAATATCGCGGGGAATAGAGGACGGCATCGCGCAGTCTCGAGTGCGTCCCGAGAAGAAGGCCACAAAAGAGTGTTTGCACTGTCAATGACTGAACTAATAGAAACGACGCGGAACGATCCCTCACCGTCGCGGCCCAAGAGGAATTCCAGGTGTCGCGGCGAAGCCGGTCGGCCGCGTCCGCGATTTTCACAGCCTCTAGTACGGAGCGGCCGCATACCCCGGCCGCCATCTTCTTCTTCTTCTTCTTCTTCTTCTTTTCTTTCGCTTTCCGCGGAACCGGAAATCGACGGCGTGGAATCGAGCGCAAATCGCCGGGAAAATTGAAGGTTGAATGGAGGGACACGTCGATACAATGCGCGACTCTTTGGGTAAGGGATTATTGACCTTCGAATTCGAGAATCACTGGACACCTCGATGGTTTTTCAGGGCGAAGGGAAAAGTAAATCGTCACCTATGTACACAAGCGAGATGCCGACCGGCCGGCGAGACGGCTGAAGGGTTCTTCAATGGGTCGGCGGAAAAATCTCGAGAGAAAAAGTGCCTTCGAACCAACCGGTCCTCCGCTTTGGCCTCGCCTCGCCTCGCCTCGCTTTTGGCTATTGAGGAACGCCCGGCGGAGGGCGACGGTTTTTGTTCGACGCGACGGAAGATTTGATTGGAATTCCGGGGAACTCGGGCCGGTTGAGGGTCTAGGGTGATGCTGAGAATGATTGAGTGACCGACTGTGGTCGAGTCGAGGACGAGTTACGTCGACGGTATTCGTTGCGATATCATCGATGTAATCGGACGAGTTACGTTATCGCTTAGGCGACCGCGATGAAAATCTGATTTCATGAAATTGCAGTATTTTATTTGATTAAATTAATTTTATGCGATGTCAATTATTTCTTGAACGTTCTGTTATCAAACTGTCTGTTATCAAATCTCACTGTTCTGTTGTCAAACAACTTAACCCTTTTCACTTGAGTGGTAACTCCGAGGAACTAATGAACATTGTTATATCATTTCTAAAATAATTTTGGCATTATCAAAGACTTTTTCTATTTAAAGGATTGCTAAAACTGAAACAATTTTACGAATCACAGAACTTAATAATGTACGCACAAAATATACTAAGTTTTATGAAAGGAGATTACTGTCAGTCCAAATAGATTTCCAAGAAAATGTTGGAAACACAATTTTAGATGTTAAGATAACGATTTACTCCGATGAACATTTCCAATACGTATGTAATGATAATAATAATACGTATAAATCGATGGAATTGTAAACGATGTTATTTCCAGCACATTAATTAATTAATTATATCCTGCCCCGAATTCTGGTATCGGTTCGTTAATAAACCAGTAATTTCAAATTTAATTGCCTAATCTCCATTAATGCATGAGATATGATACTTTATTCAGTTCATGTTACATAATTTCATTGGATAACACTGAAAATTGTGACGAATTGTGTTAAATGATAATACGTTATCTAAAACAGAAAACCTTCTGCTTAAATATATGAGGGTGGTTTAACCATTAAATTACAAATACAATTTTTGTTTTATTTAATAGGAGATAATTGGTCTGCAATTTGCATGCATTTCTAATAAAATTGATCAAGCGTCAAAATGTTATAGAATTACAGTATTTGTTTAATTAAATGAAAATTAGTGAAAATTAATATGGCATCAATTACTTCTTCGAAATTCGTGCACCGTGATCTTAATAAAACTAAGAAATTATAACATAAATAACAATATATTGATTACTTTAGTTACGACAATTGACAAACAATATTTCTATTTTGCACTAAGAATCCCACAATCTAGATACGATTATCATAATCCACAAAACTTCCAAAAAAGATCGCACAACCAAGTCTTTCAATTTTCATCGATCGACAGCATTCTGCACCCCCATGGCCGCAAAATAAATCGCCCCGAGCCCCCACGGCAATAAAAAATTAGAAAAAATAAACACAGTCACAATCTGCTCTCACTGAACAATCGAGACCAAGCGACACAACCGAAGCGGACCCTGAAAATGTTACGCATCGAGGGGAAGATAAGGTCGCGTCCGGACCTTTCCGCGTCGCCATGAATCAACCCCCGTGGCAGAGCTACACCGTGCCGGCGGTGTCCTGTGCGGCGCGCACGAGGCCCATGGGACCCCGTACCGTCTCTTAACGTCGTGGAAATTAAAGATTTCTGGTGGCCGGGACAGCCTCTCGGCCATTAACCGAACCACCTTTCGCGATGCCTGACAGGAACAATGTCCCGCCGCTCGTCGTCGACGGAACCCCTGTACCTCGGGGGGGCGGCCGACACGCCGGAAACGTTATCTCGGCCCTGCAGATGATGCGAGGGTGGCTCCTGGCCTCCCACGGGACACGCCGTCGAGACCCCGTAATATTTCGACTATAAATGTTTGAACGCGAACACGGCCGACGCCGCGCATCATGGGCTTTTCTGCGGAGGGGACCCCCCGTTTCAAACGAGCCCACCGTGAATACGGGGTTTCCAGAGCAAGCACGGGACACTGCGCGTTCCATGGGGTATGGGGTACTCTCTGATGAGATTTTTCGAGAGAGGCCAGCCGTGCGATCGGCGCCGGATAGAATTAATTCACGGATTAAGCGGTTTTCGCGAAATGTTGTTCCCGGCTGTGTTTGCTCGTCGCGCGCGGGATAGGCTGTTTGGAATCGATCGCGGTTGTTTGTGATTGGTTAACGAGGCTTTTCGCAGTGTATCTTTTCAGCTTGCGACGAGTAAACGATGGACTTTTGTGCGAGATAAAAATGTAGCGCGAGATAGGAGGGGAATATGAAATTCGTAAAATCGTTCTAAATTCTTAAATAATCTTCTCTTGATAAATATAATAATAAATAGAATTACTTAAAAATAGGTTAATAGGTGTTAAAGACTGATTAAAAAGACGTTATTACTTATAAACAAATATCGAATACAATTAACACATAAACGGGTAAATGTATTTCCAAAAGAATTTACGAGTTACTAAATTGACTCCAAATTTTCTGCTCCGAATTTTGAACAAACTGCTTCGTTTTCTAAATCTTGAAACAACTACTGAAATTATTTTAACTGTAACAATTCGCGTATAGTACGGGAGAAGCGAAAGTTCAACGACCAGTAAGACGACAAAATAAATGCCGGAACCTCGTCGCGGTTTCTTCAACGAAGATCCGCCGAGTTCGGTGACGGACGAGCGCCCCGAGCGGCCGCGGTCGAGTTACGAAATTTATTGCGAAAAAGGACGGGGACGGGTCCCCATAAGGAGCCAATTAATCCGAGTAATAAAGGTCCGCGGCGGCATTTTTCATCCAGACGTGGGCGACGTGAGAAATTTTTCTGAATAAATTGCTCGAAGGGTCGCGCGGACGAGCTTGAAAGACGGACACCTGTCGCGAGGCGCTCCGTGGACCGGGGGAGAGGAGGGGGGATATACACCTTCTCTCTTTTCTCAGAGCAGGGGAACGCGCCACCCTCTCCTTTTCGCCCCGGCTTTTCGTGCGCCGATCTTTGAACGTTGCCGACAGGCGTGACGCGCGTGACGGGTTCCTCCGGCGTGCTCGTCGTTTCGTTTTCCTTTTTCTTCTTTCCTTCTTTCGCCGTGCCCGGGGCTCTCCTTGAATGAGAAGTTTTAAAGCGGGGAACGCGCGCCGCGGGGCGTCCCGCACCCCCTCCTCGGGCCCGGGAGGGGGTTCCCTGAATGACGCGCGGTGAAAAATTGACATAATACGGATAATGGAGTTTGCACCGGTGCAAAAGGGACGCCACGCCGGTCTCGCGGGCAAATCCGAAATACTCGGCGCGATCGTTCCCGAATGACGGATGCAATCGCGCGCGCGCGCGCGGCGGAGAGGATGAAATTCTTCGAGCGATTGGACAGGAAGCGAGGGAACTTAACTAAAATTGGCTTTAAAAAATGGCTTTTAGAAAAATGGAGACTTGACTAGAAAAAAAATGAACTGATTTATAGTTAAATGCATTGGCTAAAACACGCGCAAAAAAAATACATAAAAGATTACGATTATCGTCTTCGAATATTTTTTGAAAAATTGTCAAGAAATCCTTAAAAAAAATCTATCAATATCAAAAAATAACAATTACGTATAAACACTCATATAAAAAATATATCCCACATGAAATGTATTTTCTACATATAATATTCGAAAACAGAACGTGACAATTTCGTGAAACACGCAGATAACGCTATTACGAATTAAATATACCCGGAATGAAGTAGCAACGACGACAAAGAACAGAAGGGTTGAATTAAATTTGGAAAAAACACACCGAGCGCCCGGAACAAGATCGATGAGAACGATGCTTGAAATAGCCACCCTCCTCGCCGCCCCCCGACAGCACAAAGGTTCGGACACGGGCGAAAGTCTCGAACACGCGGTGAAACGTTTTAAACAAACAACAGGAGCACAGCAGCTCGAGCAGGCGCACTCATTGACGCAAGCACACGGTGGTGGGTTTTTTTTTGATAAAAATGAAATGTATTCTAGACGAAATTCTATTCACCGGTCTCCCGGGAACAATAACTAAACCATCGACGGTCGAGTCGAAGGGGTGGGGAGGGGATATATATATAGCGGCTATTGTATACGATTTTCCCATTATTTCGCCGCGTTTCTGGAGAATTCAACCGCGCGCGGTTCGACAATTGTTGGAACCGTTGAATGCCGGCCGATTTTAAACAAGATCGCAACGCCGCGCGCTCGCGAGCCGCGCATTTGAATAGAATGGCCGTATAAATACGCGACAAATGTATGCAATTAGGGTCATTCTGCGGCTCCTCCGGTTATCACATTTCGATAAGTTATCGCCAAATGATCCACCGTCTGAATATTCGAACTACCACGCGATCGAGGATCCAAAAGGATCTATCGTTCGATTATTCGATCGCGAGAACGCGTTCTGATGATCTCGAAATTTTTGCTAACGCAAATTAACCCTTTTCACTCCGTTGTCTCCTCCCAGGGGACATCGCGATTCTAGTATATTACTAGACGTTCAAATTTCTATAATAGTAAATAATATAAATAAAATATGCAGTAATCAGCCTGAAATGCGTAAATGGATATTATATTATAATATCTTACTTTCTCCAAATAAAACTACCAAAATATAAATAAATTCCAAATATATATATCCAAACGGCGCGGAGTGCAAAGGGTTTGAATATCTGATAAGGCATACCGCTAAGTTGCAACATTGCGTTCCTCTATCTAAACGCGCACGCAACTGGTAGGCAAAGCCCCTTAAAGTCAACATTACTGCACAATGAATATAACTGATACCTCGGCAAGCAGCATTAGCATACAGGCTCCCTCGAAGACCTCTACACGGTTGCCAGAATTATTGTAATTAATAATTACAATTAAGATTACTCCGTTATCGGTGGAGGGGGGAGGAAACGATCTCGGCTGGATACGCGAGACGATATAGCCTCGGCTCACCTTCCGCGCGCGCGTTCCGTTGGCCAAGCTCTCTCGGTTAACAAAGTGCGAATTTGCATAAACGTCCGCGCGCGGGGTTCGGGAACGATAACGGGGCGACGGGCACGGGCATATTAATTTGTACGGGAGGCACTTCGGAGACCGTTTCCCGAGTCATCCGCGAATTCATTAAACGCGTCTCGGGGCGCGTATAACGCGCTTGAAAACCGTGTAACAACTTTCCAGAGACCGGCCGCGATCGGCCGCGACAAAAACCGCCTCTCTCTCTCTCTTTCTCTCTTTCTCTCTACGCCTAACTAACCGGGCGGCTATCAAGCGGCCCACAAATCGATCCACTCGCGTAATTATCATCCAAGAATCCAGTCGCATTTGCGCTATCTGACTCGCGCGGACGCTGCGGAAGAAAAAAAAAGAAAAGAACGACCGACTGGATATCACGGGTTTAATTCGACGCGACTAAACTCTGTTCGCAGGCACGGCCTCATCGGTTAATTGTATCGTTCATGGCTGTCCGGGCGGCTAATGGAGCATTGAGATGTAACCGAGCCGGCTGAGAGAGGACTCGCGAGACTCTCTCTATCTCTATCTCTTTCTCTCTCTCTTGCCGAGAACCGCGGCGCGCTGTTTTCATAATTTCGAGGGCTATATTGCGATCATATAAGCAGAGATAATAATCAAGATCTGAGTCTTTTATTTATATTTCAGCCGACTGTTGGTTATTGTTTTTATATCTTAGTTCTCCAATTAGGACTTTAAAATTTGAAAGTCCGGCTAAATTAGTGTAATTTAATTTAATATAAATTTGTATAAAATATAAAGCAGAGATCATAATCAAGATCTGAAATTCTTATTTATATTTTGGCCGTCTGTTGGTCATTATTTTTATATTCTAGTTTCTTAGTCTAATTAGGTTAAAAATCTCTGGAAAGTGAGCAACCAGATTAGTATAAAATAGAAAAGGATAACAGGATGAAAGAAATTGCGATGAAGAGTGTATTATCTTGTACACTTTTCGACAGAAATTCGGCAACGATTCGGTGGACGATAACTCCGCGAAAAATCATCGTGAAATGACGACTCTTTTTTTAAATTAAAGCTTGAAATCTTTACTTTAATACAGTGTTCCCAAACTTTTAATTTGATACACCATAACTGCGGTAACATTTTAAAAACGAGGCCCTGTTTGCCACATCAAAAACAGTAAAATTCAACGAAATGCGCAAACTTTATAAAAATTTTTGTCGACAATACCGTTTACAGTAGAACAAACTATAAACCTTCCCCTTTCTTTTGGCATGAAAGAAACTCGGCTGCGATTTTTCTTCTCAAAGTTACAGCGCTTCGTAGCAACCCTTTCCGTCGCGTCGAACAGCATAGACCATGCTCCATGTTCTCTTCGCAATTTCCTATGATTTTTTACAATTTATTTACCGCGGTGCCTCGTTCGCCTAACGAAGGATCGGTGGACCGTGCGCGTTAATAATATCGGCGCGAATGGATACGTTAGGAGCCGTGGGGTATCGGGTCTTGGGCGCCGATAACCGCCTTCGACGTTCGTTATCTCGGATATAGTAGGTGGAGGAGGGGCGGGGCGAGAGAGAGAGAGAGAGAGAGGGGCGAGAGAGGGCGAGCGCGGCAGAGAACCAACGTTTGCAACGATGTTCGGCGCCGATAAAATTAGCTCGTGCAACAGAATCGCCCCGGACAACAGGTTGCACGAGCGCGCGCATGCTCTCGGCCCGTGGTCCCCTTGATTAAGTTGGATTATTTCGATCGCGCCGGGAATCCACGTTTCGCGAGAATTCTGAACCCGTGTGTGCGTGCCTATCTCTCGTTCGCTCTCCGATCCCCTGTTCGCCTAGCGGGAAACACGGTCGAATCGGCGAACGATATCGATCCGATACGATCTGTGCCGCCGACATACATAGAATGCTTATGCTTGATGGTATACTTAGAAATAAGGTAGGATATACTGATTGATGGACGTGAAAGTTCTTGGGATATTGTTGGAATTGCTGTAATGATAGTATTTTTATAGTAGCGGTGTTCTTGCTATTATTTTAATAATGTTGTAATTGGTATCGTTTTAATGTCATTGTCATTGTTACAATATCAATGTCATTATTATTGGAATTTCTTAGAGTACCATTGTCATTATTTTAATGTCATTATCATGATTATAATGGCAGTGTCACTATCATCAACTGCCACTATTACAATATCACTGCCATCGTCATAACATCATCTCGATCCTTATAAAGTCATTGTTATTAATAAAAAATCACTATCATTTTCACCCACGTTTACATAACATTTTTCTTTTACTTCGTACCATAGAATACACTGACAAAGTTAGAACATTAAAATTTGGAACACCCTGTATATAGGTCGCGGTATCGGCCGCGTAAAACCCCTCTCCTCTCCGCCGCGGCCGTTATTTCACCGCGACCGAACGAGATCGTTAATAAACGATACGGTTTATTGTGATTTATGTCGTATTGTGCGGCGTCCCGGCGTTGATGAAGCACCGCCACCGCCGCCGCCGTCGCGCCAGGCGAAAGTTCATCCTCCACGCAGTCATCCCTTTTGACGCGTTACGCCCGGGACCACAACCCTCGTTTGTTTATTACACGCGGGGAGGAACGTACCCTCTGCGCTTTCGACGATGCGTTAATGGAAAAACTGTGCCATGAATATTTTTATTGCTGTTTAACCCCCTCGACGGAACGGTCCTCTCCCTCCCCCTCCCCCCTTCTCTCGTTCTTTGACATGGCTCTCGACGTATCGAGTTCTTAGAATTTAAATTGCTGTCGTCTGTGTCGGAATATATTCAGGGAGCGATTATAAGCTATTCTTATTCACGAAAGAACAAGGGAAAATTCAAATAGGGTGTGAAAGGGTACGGAGGTAATTAGTGTAGTTAAATGGTTTACCTGGGTCATTTTCTAGCGAAGGTATAATTTCTATATCAGCGAAGTATTATACTATAGTTCGTGTATATATATACGTTATTGTATAAATACATTATTGGTTCCTTAAAAATTGAAACAATAGTTGTTTCTTCAGTCTAGGAAGGAAAATAGGAGGCTGATAAATAAACAAAAAGTAATTCATTTTGTAAAGGAAAGAATGAAGCAATGAGCGCAGTTGTAAAATAAATCGTAATGCAAGGGGTTAAAATCAACCCTTGACTGAGATCTCAATTATCGTTGGTTATTTTAGTAAAAATTGCATATTTCGAAATTAGTAAATACTGGTAAATTAGCGCCGAAGCACTGGAAGCTTGATAGATTAATAGAAAGTTACAAAAATTAATAAACAACTATATTGACAAATTATAAAGAATATTAGCTTCAAACTGCCCGCGACATATCTTCATATCTCTTTATAAGCATTCAACAATACTTATTTTATATGGATTAATTTTACTAAAAAAAATTACATATTAATATTAATGCTTTCATCTCGATAACAGATAATAAATTATGAATTATTATATAATAACAACCGATTCACAGATTACATTGTCCGAAGAGAAAAAAATCGATTTATAGACTGCCAGTTAGTAAAGTGTTAATCCTACTAAACCCTTTCGCATTTGCTTTGATCCGAGCGACGGAAAGCGCGTGTAACTCTCTCGCGCAGGGAAGTATTATACGAATTCATTAAAACGACCGCACGCACCGCCGCCATATTTTTGTTTCCGGTCGCGTACCCCGGAGGGCGGCGTTCTTCTTTTCTTCCCCCGAAGCTAAAGCGTCGTTTAAAAATCCTGCGGATATAATTACTCGGGAATGAACGGGCTCCTTCGTGCGGAATCGTTGGTTTATCGCGTTCATTACTCTTTTTCTTCCGACGTTTCTCAAGGTTCGCGGGTTCAAGAGAGAAAGAGAGAGAGAGAGAGAGAGGGACGCTCACTGGCACGCCGCGGCGCTAACAAAATGTAATTAGTTTAGAGTAATTAGCTGCTCCGCTCACGCTCGTCTTCGTCAGCGCGCGTCTCCATTCCATCCTCTCCTCTCTCTCTCTCTCTCTCTTTTCTGTTATCTCTTCTCTTTCTAGTTCTCTCTGTTCTCTTTTCTTCTAGCTCTCTCTCTCTCTCTCATCTCTTATTTCTCTCGTTCTGTCTTTCTCTTTTCTTTTCTTCTAGCTCTCTCTCTCTCTCTCTTCTCTCTCTCTCTCTCTCTCTCTCTCTCTCTCTCTCTCTCTCTCTCTTGCTCGACCTTCCTTTCGTCGTCAAAAGTGAACGCACAGCCGCCCGTGAAACGCAATTGTTCCACGCTTCTTGTCTTTTAATGAGACGATAGCATATCTCGTGACACGGAAAGCCGATTTACTTTCAACGGAGAACCGCGATTCGTTGGACTATGAAATTGTCGGCCGAGGTCGACGCCATTTTGGACGTAAGTCCATTCTTTGCCGCATTCTTCTTTCAACGAGAATTGTGTTATTTTCGCGCAGCTAAAATATTTCCATGAAATTACTATGAAAAGAAATGACGGCGACGAGCGTTTCTCTTTTAGAAATTTGGCAAAGATTTTTATTACGTTTCAAATTTTTACTGCGACTATACATAATAAAGTATTAATCACGTATTAATATTAAGTATTAATAACGTATTAATATTAAGTATTAATAACGTATTAATATTAAATATTAATAACGTTCTTTATAGAACGTTCTCGTCGAGTTTCTATATTGATTAAGAGGTGTTGTTTATGAACATTTTAGAGCGACAGAAGTTTTATACGATTTTATAACATGGAGACTATGTAAATCTAATTTAATTTAATCTAAATGACATCCGTACAATATAAATATAAAAATAGCCATAAATATAAAAATAAAAATATATATCATTTCAATAATATTAATAATAATAACAGCAAATCGAATATAAATGTTATCGGAACAATATAGATATAAAAATAGCCGTAATATTTACGGCTAATTTATGATGAAGTATATACCTACAGGATTAAAATATATACCTTCCATATACCTAATTTCAATAATAATAATAAAAATAGTTTATTTACGATAAAAACCCTTCATCACCCACTGCACAGTAAAAAATAAGATACCAAAAAATACGCAAATAAATCAAAGGAAAAACTTGAAGAAAGAACATTTAACATGTCTTCCCCAGTATCTAAATTTGTTCAAAAAAGCTCCAATTATCACGTTGCAAAAACCGCGCGCCAGCACTGTTTGCCGATTCGTGCGTAACCCCGGCAGAAAACAATTAACGCGTTCGAACAGTCGAAGATTCTTTTCCGTTTAAACATTCAATTTCCTGGTGCGCGCGCCGCATACGCCGTCGACGCGCGTTAATTATTATCACGGGGCCGTTGTATCGCGCTGTTCCCGGTGTTAATTTAAAAAAAAACGTTCCGAAAACACGTCCGCGCGCGCGCCGATAATACCACGATATACCGGCGGCGCGGCGCCTAAAACGGAACGTTGTAAATTGTTGCGATTAGGCCGCCGCCTGCCCGGATACGTTCTAGATTCGCCGCGCGGACGAGGGACGCGTACCTTTCCAGGGAATAATGGACTCCGGGAGGAGGGGGAGGTGCTTTAATTAACGCCTTTATTCCGGCCCGTTTAATTAAATAGAATGTCTCCGAAGTAAGTTACAGCGACGCCGGACGATTCTTTCGTGGGGCAAGGGTTGCGTGGCCCGGGCCGTTGTTTTATGTAAATAGATCTCTCGCCGGTTTTTGTTTTGGCGACGCTGCGCGGAATTAACTTCTCGCATGGGTGACTTGGGGAGCTTGGATTTCGACGGCGAGACTTTCGATTCGACGGAATGCCCGACGTCGAGGACGACGCTTTACCTGGTCCCTGGTGGTGACCTCATTTCAAAGAGGATGATATCAAAGAGGATAACTTTAAATGATTGGAATTTTTTTTAAAGCGAATAGTCTATTAAACAATTACTGAAATGCTTTTTTTTACAATTACTAAATTGCTTAGAGTGGTGAAAGATAATTAAAATCACTTTAACTTTTCTATCGGAATTTAATAAATGCGTTTTGTAGACCTCGGTAATCGATGGAATTTTCACCCTTTACCAAACGCGCTTCTTATTGTAAATTTTCTTTATAAGCTCGGATAATAATTTTATATATTATAGTTAAAAATTGCATTATATTATAATTTTAAATATTAGAGTTGAAAACCTTCGCTTGAAGCATCTATTTATATAAGAAATAATTAATTCAGGAGATAGAGAGTCACCGCTTACAATTACAAGGAGTTAACTGTATCTCCGAAATTCTAAAGAAATCTAATACCAATAAATTATATTATAATTCTATATATTACGATTAAAAACTTTCGTTTCAAGCATCTTCTCATATAACAAATACCTAACAAATAAATTCAGCGGTTAAACAATATCTCGAACCCCAAGCAGTACAATATCGATTTTTCTGTTTCATCCCCCAAGTGAAATACAAAAGCGTCGTCCACAAAACGAAAGCTGTGTTCCCGAAACGAAAGCATCTAGTAAAACCCTAGAGCGAGCCCTGCCAGAAGAGCCCTAATCCCAAAAGTGCCCATTCTCCGCGGTCACCCCTCGGAGCAATTTTTCCCAATCGAACTTTTACTGGCGGCTCAAGAGCGTTGCCTCGCGCGCGAAGCATTACGCGAGCAAACACGGATCGAGCTAATGTTATCCAACGGAACACACGGATAGGGTTAATGTTGTCCAACAAAATAACGCGGCGGTGTCATCGCGCAAATATTCGGGGTGAAACGAGCGAAAACGGTTTCCGGTTACGTTAATTTTCAGCCAGCTGCTAACTTATTCCTCGCTCGGTTTCGAATTATTAAAGGCTGTCGCTCTCGACCGTTCCGACACTCTCGCTTCGCGCGCAACGGTGAACGACCCCTTTGCCGCGCTAATTCGGAATAATAGTTAAAATACAGAGTGTGTGTCGCCTACTCGCCGCGATCGCCTGTCGGTTGCTTGCGCTTCGATTAGAACCGTTTCGCTCGTGACCACGACCTCCGGGGAAGATCGTCGATCATCGAGTGCTTGGAACTGGTTCTATGCGATTAGGGATGTTCGGGGAAGTATTTTAACCCTTTGCAAGAGGTATGTGTTAACACTTTGTGCGAGGAACATATTAACCCTTTGCGCGAGAATTTTCTAGCGTTCATCTCCGTTCACAAAAGGTTTAGAAAATAGTAAACGATAAATTGAATGTAAAACTATTCTAAAGTATCGAGAATAATTTTACTTTATCAATGTAGAATTTGCTATGAAAATTGGGATAAAGAGTTATACGATGTGAATTTTCCTCGATGAATATTTTCTATCTTGACAGTACCTGCGATGCTAGAATTATCGAGTCTTAAACGCGAATTCGTTGATTTTATATTTATCTATTATATTTATCTATTATATTTATCTATTAATGTAATACAATGCATACTTTTATTCAGTACGTAGTTAGTACAAGCTTCAGTTAGTACAAAAGAAAATATGAACAATATACAGGACCATTTTGAATTGCTAAATCAAATATCTAATCGCGAGAATGCAGAAATATATTCTACGCAATTTGAGTATCATTATTAAATAACTAGAGATTGAATTCAAAATTCGTGTATCTGCCGGGCACAATCTTCTGCTTCTAAAATATTAAATTACAAATTGAGATTAATAGTTGAAGTATTACTGGAAAACCTTTTACATAAATTGCATCGCTGCAGAGTGCATATATCGATTCTATTACAAATTTCATAGAATTATGAAATACACGATTTAAATATTACTATATAATTAAAGATTGAATTAAAAATCGATGAATCTATAGGAAACAATTTTCTGCTTTTGCAATATTAAATTGCAAATTTAGACCGATAGGTGTGTTACTGGAAAACCTTTTACTGATAAATATTCCGATGCCAAATCTCACAGAACTTTGACCGTGTTCGATAATATAAACATTGAAAAATTCCTTAAAATTAATGACAATAGAATCGAGTGTATTACCGTATTCCTCGCAATCGCTACAAAATAAATTCAGGTGCAGGTAGTTACGCCTGTTTAGTATAAAAAGGGGACGATCGGGAGTCGGTCTAATTCCCGGACAGAGTTTTACGATCGCGCCGAGCCGAAACCACGAATCAGCGTGCACGGGAACACGGGGCATATTGGTAATTGGGTTTCCAGCCGGCCCCCGGCGATAATTTGCGCGCGTGCGCGCCCATCAAATCGCATTAACAGTCGCGCGAACACACGCACGCAGAATAGACACACACACACACGCCAGATTATCGTCGCATTACGCTAATTGAACATGTGTTTCCCGTTACAGAATTGTACGACGTTTTCGAGGGGGGAGGGGGGCTCGGATAATGAGAGCCGCTGATATTTTCGCAATGCGGCGATCATAATTGCAATCGCGCCTCGTGTGCGCTGGAAAACGTCGACGCGATGTGATTGTTGTCTATCTGCATTAAGGTCTCTCGTTACGAAGATTATAATTCGGCAGGATTCTCGAGTCGTTGCGAGCGACGCGGCTCGCAGAGAAATATTTTTTCCTCGAATATGTAATTGGGAATTTTGGTAATTTTTCAATATTATTTACGGCGAATTGTGCTTATATTTCTTAGAAAACTGCAAGATTTTTCTTTCGGTGTCCTTAGTCGGTTTCGAGAGGTTAATAGCATAACATAGAAACAACTTGACAACATAAGATCTTCTATATTTAATAATATAAATTAAAGAACTGTTTAAAAAATGATCACATCAAGCTACAACATAATTTTCATCAAATTCAAAAACGATTTACAGAATACAATTACACAGTGAACGATCAAACATTATAATTCGACGCGCGAATTTTCGTTAGTTTCTCGGCAATGTTGCAACTCCCTGAATTTTTAATAATTTCCGCGCGTCATTCCCAGTAATTAGCAACCGAGAAGATCGATCCGCGCGCGGAAGCGAACCGAAAACGGTGCAACGAAAACTCCTTTGTGCGGAAACGCGTCCCGGAGGAAATTCAATTTAATAATGGTCTGGTAGACATTGCCTTTGTGTCTGACCATTACCGAACATTACCACTGCGGCGAATATTTATAAACGATGACAGCCGGACGTCACAATAGAGCGATACGGATCGCCGCGGCACGGAATATTAACGCGGTCTGTGGAACGTGCGCCGTGAACGGGTTGCCACCGGCCGGCCATTTTTTTCGCAAGTAGAAACGGTCGGTCACGGCCGGACATATTAATCGGACTTATGAACGGGGGCACGCGAACGAAATTTTCGAATCGACGTTTTCCGGGCAAAATTCGACGTTTTTCGTACAATTTCAACGTTTCCGTGCAAACTCGACTGTACATCTTCCAATTGTTTTAATATGCGCGACATTTTCTGGTTTAATTGATTTTATAAATGCGATGCACGCGGACACATCGTTTTGTCATGTTTTCCGTATCTGTTCGAAAAATAATTTTTCTCCTACGACACTAGATATACAGAACAATGTTTATAAAATCAATTATAATCTTTGGAATAGTAGAAATGAAAAGAATATGATATTAATGCTTTTTATGTATTTTGCATGGGAATAAGAAATTTGCATAATTGTGCGTAATACTATTGCAATTGAACAGTGAATTTTTTGACATTATTTATCGCTGGATTTCGATTTTTATGGAAGATAAAGATCGTCGGCATTTATTAAAAGACACAGGAGCTACGTTGTCGTTTATTTCCAATCTGAACAATTTTAATTGCTCGAGAATTATATAAGAGAATTATTATATTATAAATATACAATATGTATTATAAATATATAATACGTATTCTAAATAGACAATATGCGTTACAAATATATAATATGTATTACAAATACATAATACGTATTATAAATATATAATATACATTATAAATACCTAATAAACATACAAATAAACTCCTGAATCCACAAATCAATTTCTAAGCACGAAAACCCCCTACAACTTCGAACCCAATTACAAAAACAATACCGTAAACCTTAATAAAAACAACCACCACCGAAAAAAAATCCAGCAAACGAATCAACGAAACGAACCCCATCAAAAATTTTCGAAGTGGATTTCCTTGAAGACCGCATCCTCGAATCTCTTCGAATCGATTCGCTTTCCGTCCGAGCACGGAGAGCCACCGCGAAGCGAGATTTCGAATCGCGGCGTTAAAATAATTACAATAACAATTTCGCGGAGTCTGTTGGCAACGATCGGCGCCGGTTTTATTCGCGCCGCGTAGGGCTCGGTGAAAAATGTAAATCGGTCGCGGAACGTGACTGAATAACGCGGTAAATAATCTCGGCTCTAGGCGGCCGCGGCGAATAAAAACGAGAAAGGTGAGAGCACAGCGATGAGAAAGAAAAAAAGAAAGCGAGAGGCGAACGAAAAAACGACGGAGGAGAGACACAAGGGGGGAGTAGGGGGGGGGATGGGAGAATAAATTGCTTCTCGTGGCCGCGTCCTTCGTATCATCGCGAATTACCGTTAACTCGGCCCTTGCGATTGCGATTGCCCGTGGAATTCATTTGGTTCTTTTTCCACCCGCCCGTGGATTGCGCGCCCGATCACCTTCGTCGTTCAACCGCGACGAACGAAACCCGTCCAATATTTCAACCTACCCAGAACAGAAACAACCTCTAAACGTCGTTAGATAGAAACAGTGATCATAACCCTTCGTTCCTTATCGCGCTTTTCAAATTACACGGTTTTCCGCGACGACCGGGTTCGTTGTACGGAACAAAATCATCAACGAGGCACTTGGATGCGCTTGATAATCTTGGGTATAATTACTTTGCGAAAGGATCGTCGCGGTATTGTCTCTAGATGTACAGGGTGCGCCAATAGTCACTCCGAATTGGGAAGTAAAGGGTTCTTTGCGTGATTTGGAGCAAATTTTTCCTTTACAGAAATGTTCTCTGATCAGTCGTTAACGAGTTATTAAGGAAAAACAGTGGCCAATGAGAGGCGAGCTTGGAAGCCAGCTGATAGGGTGTCCTAAAAATCACTCAAAAAAGGTTCCTCGGATGATTCGAAGCAACTTTTTCCTTTACAAAAATATTCTCCGAGGCGTCGTTAACAAGATATCAAGTAAAAAGAATAACCAATGAGAGGTGACCCCAACTAACTAAACTGTAGAAACGCGCCAGCCGTGCTCGCCTCTCATTGGCCACTGTTTTTCCTCAATAACTCCTGAACAACGCCTTGCATCACATTTTCGTAAAGGAAAAAGTTACTTCAAATGACGTCAAGAATCTCATATTCATCGCTGACGACTTTTGGGATACCCTATACCTCCACTGCCAGAGGCTAACAAAGACAACCGCAAAAAGTTCTCTAGCACGGCGCAAGAAGAGATATGGAACGATCGGGTACACGGTGAACGCGTGACAAGTTCGCAAGCCGCTTTTTGCCGGTGATGTATATTAGGCTCGCACGAACTATCGTCCCGGGGGACGTTCGCACGGCCACGCGGGGCCCCGGGTCTCATAAGGAACGATATGCTCATCCGAATTAACGGTTCCGCGACGCGTTTTTATCTCGCCACCTAAATGATGCTCGGAGCGTATTTAATCCCGCGGCCGCATTACACGGAACTGCTTTTTGCCGGGCACATCTCCTTTACCAGCGGCTCGAATTTGCATTTCGAGCGACCGGTCTCACGCGGTCGCCGCGACCCGGCTCGTGCGAACCGGCGACTCCGGGGCCTTATTCGGGGCCCGTTCCATGGAAGAACTTCGCGAAAAATCGCCGGGACTGATCGCCTCTTAGGAGACCGCCTCGAATGAAACTGTTATACGGGCGCTGCGTTTCGGTGATTATACGTCTAACGGGTGGTCCGTGAAATCGACGCCGGCTGTGACCGTTTTTTTGGCCAGGGTGGACCGTCGACAGACAAGATAGATGGTTCGAGGTTCTTTTTAAATTGCAACTATCCGTGTGGAGTCAGAGTTGAACAATATTTTATTCGCACGACAGATAAGAAATTTGAAAGTTTCGTTCGTCGAGTTTGATTGAATGAACATTCTTCTTCAGAAAAAAACATTTTTGCAATGGACTGAAAATGTTAAATAACGCGATAGACACATGGAGGTGGCGCTAAATTTTAACACGTATGCAAAATTAATTTTTGTTAAAATAGATTTAAATAAACTTAATTACTGCTACAGTTTGATTAATTAACTCGACAGTGATTCGTATACGAGTGATCCACGTTCTTCTTAAGTATAAATATTCGAAGCTAAATATTCGTCTCAATATTTTTCTCCAGTATTTGTTTTATCAGCAATTTTGCTATCTTTTTTATAAAAAAATATTGCGTCGAGTAGGGTTAAGTTGCTTCGATTTTGAAGGAATTTCTTCGCGCGATTTCTGACACTCGAGGTGTTAATCGAATAACAAGGCGCCGAAAGGTTACTTCTTAAGATTAATTCAATAAGAACCGCTGCGAACAAACTTTCAACAAATTCTGAGCAGTGACACGCCGAAGATGGTATTTTCGACTCGTCGACCTACAATATGGTTGGTCGATGAACCTCGTGTCGCGGCGAGTCTTCGGTGTCGTGGAAATATTTCAGGAGGCGGTCCGTTGCGGAAACGCCGGGGATAATTGAACGAATATGCCGGCTAATTACTGGTACCGTTTGCCAAAAGCCATTTGTTTCCGTCCCGGCCGGGTAAATACCTGCGCGATTTCGAGCCGGGGCGAGCTCGCCTCGGTTAGGCTCGTTTAACCCTCCGCGACCTCGTTAACGCATATTTAACGTATCGGTGGGCGGATCTTTGTGCAAACATGCACTTTTATCGGGACGAGCGGCGCGGATCGGCAACCAACGGAAATTTATACGCGCTGTCGGTGCTTCCGTTAAGATTCGAATGAAACGGAACCCTCGTCGATCTTTGTTAAACGCCCTGAAAATACTCGGCAGAGTTGTACGAAATATCGTGGAGCGACCATTTGACGAAAATATATTTTTATTTAACGTGATTTTTAAGAAAAATAGATTACATTGAATTACTGTGTTATTATCGTTAAGTTTATTGTATTAACTATTATCATTAAATTTATTATATTAACTGTTATCATTAAATTCATTATATTAACTATTGTCATTAAGTTTACCATATTAACTATTATCAGTGTGTAATTAAATATAAAAAGTGACAATTCACCCCTTGGCCTACAATATCGCGTCAGACATATTATTCGAGTATATTAAATCGAAATAAAATTCTACCCTTCTATTACGAATATTTAAACGTTAAAGTAGAAATTCGTTAGTCCAAAGCAAGAGTTAACTAACAAAGCTATAACATAAATCGTAGTGCAAAGGGTTAAGGAACCCTATACATAAATTCATCTCGACGCGTTAAATTTGCCATAAATGCGATCTATTTCTAAGGCATTTGAAAAGTGTAAATACAACGAATAAAATAGAAATAAAATCAGCCGCAAGGTATTCCAGATCGTTTAATCGACGACATCTTCTCTGAATTTCCAAATGGATCAATTATCCCGACGGTTACGACTATCCGCGTTCTTCGTTTCAGCAATTAAACGAAACTAAATCGAACGGGGACGAAGGAAATTGAATTGAATTTTTCTAGACCGCGATAAATCAAAATCGCGTAAAAACCGAACCCTGTGTAATTATTCCGTTCTCAAACGCCATAGAGTAGTACCAATTAAACATAATAGTACAGGCCCACTTAAATCGAGCAATTACAGATGTAATATCAATTTTTCTTGGTTGCTATGCTAATTTCAGATAGTAACATGTGCCCCGTTGAATTACATAGAATAGTTGGTTAAAAGAGCCAATGGGGCGCTCTATGGTGTTCGCTGTGTATGTCCGGTAATTACATAGTACGGTCGTCTATTCTAATGCGCCTCGCATCGGTGTGCGCGTTTCATTGCCGTAAAAACGCCGATCTGCGACACGTTATTAACCCTTTGCCGTACCATTTCCTTTGGTATTAAGAAAAATTCTAATCGTATTTGATATGAAAAATTCTGATCACAGCAATTCTGCTATAATTTATTCGACTATTTATTCTTATTTCTCAGCAGAGAAAAGAATTATATATTTATCGTGTGCTCGCGTCTTCTCGAATGTTTAAATATTATTAACAAGTGAATAAAATTTGATTCCTACTTAAAGGATAAACATATTCGTACCTAACTACTATTATAAATTTTCGTCACGAGTCTGACTCGTTAAAGCACGTCAAGGGGTTGCGCGTGGGGGTTGGAAGGGGTGGATTAAGTTTTCAAGGAGACGCGACGATAAAACCGAGCGTCGTCGTCCAATTAAAATCGATCGGCAATTAAGTGAAATTTTAATTCTCGATTTTCGCCGCGGACGTAAACTGTCGACCCGGTGGACCAACGGCGACGACGGGGACAGACGGAGTCCGTCCTCATCCCGTGACCCGTCCTCGCAATCTCCCGCGTCCCAGCTCCCCCCTCGGGATAACACGTGTGGATATAACGCGCAAGCCTCGCGTGTCAATTATCGCGGCCCGAAACCAACGAACCTGTTCGCACGCATCCGGAACAATTTCCTCGTCACGCGGAACCAGTTCCACCTGTGCCGACGTTTCAATTATGTCACTCGTCGGGGAGGGGGGACGTGGTCTAAAACTACGCGCGATTTTCGCGAGCGCCTCTGCCATTCTCAAGCCAGTGTTGTGCTCATAAGAGACAATATTTATTTCTATATTTATTAGTTTTATCTTGGTGATTACTTTTTATAATCAATTTTTTATCGTTTTGAATTTTTAGTCGCATAGTCTTCGATTTCGATCATTTTTAAGAGAAATTATGTTTGCGACTATAGTTAGATGGATGCTTATTTAACAGTAATAAGAGATTTTTATTTGTTTCTGACAAGTTTTTAAACAATACAGCTTGGTTGTTTTATTGGCAAGGGTGGTCTTGTAATTATTGTATGATTTTTGGGGGATGAGCATTAATATATATTTAAAAAATGTATATATATATATACATATATTTAAAAAAAGAAATATATATATATATACATATATTTAAAAAAATGGTAATTATGAAAAACACGCGAAATCCAGCCGTGTGCCAAAGATGGTAAAAGGTCAACGATCACTCGGAACGAGCGGCGACACAGTTCACAAAGAGCGTCGCGTACGACGCGACCCCGTCGGAACAAGGCGTGGCGTTTCAAATATAATCGAGGATTCGTGCCGGCAACATAGAGAAACCGGTCGTCGAGGATATCATCGCCAGGCCACGTCCTCCTAATTTCCTTTTAATTCGCCGAGTCCCGGTGACCCGGCGACCGCGAGAATTCGCGCGGCACAATGCTGCGCGCCGTGCGAATCCGCCGCGCGTAAAGATACGTGGCAAGTACCGTTCCTTGTAGCCGCGACGAAATTAAATCGGGACGAGACAGGACGGGTTTAATTGTTCGTGCGAGCGTCGTTAATTTTTCGGTACAGTTACACGATCCGGCCGTGTTTTCGCGGCCGTTTTCGGCCGGAATAACGGACACGCAACGGCCGCCGCGAACTTGAACTAGAATCACGGTGATTTATCGATCGTTTCGGCGCCGGCTCCGGATTGAAGGGGAAATCTAGGTGACGGTCACGGTAAACGGGTACTGTGATGCTTATGGGGAACGGACATGCTCTGCGTCGCGTGATCTTCGCGGCGAGATAACGCGGAGCGTTAAGATAAGCGTTCTCTGGTCTGTTTGATTGCGTTTTTAAGTGCTCTATGTATTTTTATGCGCTTTTATGTACTTCTATTTATTTTGACGTATTTGTATGTATTTTTCTGTGTTTCTATACATTTTTATGTAATTTTATGTAATTTTATGTATTTTTCTGTATTTCTCTATATTTTTCTGTGCTTTTTAGTATTTTTCTGTATTTCTCTGTATTTCTCTATATTTTTCTGTGCTTTTCAGTATTTTTCTGTATCACTCTGCATTTTTCTGTATTTCTCTATATTTTTCTGTGCTTTTCAGTATTTTTCTGTATTTTTCTGTACTTCTCTGTATTTTTCTGTATTTTTCTCTAAAAATTCTATAAAAATTATTTTAGACCATAATACAATAATTTTAGTCAGAAGTAATATAAACAGAATAGTAATCCTCAAAAAATGCAATAATCCTATAAAAACAAGTTATCCATCGACAAATCCCTTAATTCAACTATTACAAATTTTACCAAACGGATCAGCAAAACAACAAGCAAAAATATTTAATTTACTAAACAATCCCCTACCAATACCTAAAAAATAATAATACCTAAAAACATCGTCTGCTGAACAACGTTATTCCATAAAACATTGAAAAATAGTTAGACCCTGCTGCGAACACCCTCGCAAAGCAACGCGACAAGGAAAAAGTGCTCGAGAGAGAGAGAGAGAGAGAGAGAGAGAGACAGAAATCGCTGCAACTCGAAATTCAACACGACATCAAGCATGCCGTCGACTCGGAGTACCAGCACACCCCTGTACACAACCCCGTCCACCGTGGTGGTGGTGTTAAGTTACTCCGATCGTTAGAAGAGAGAATCTCGGACGTGCGTTCCCTGCAGCGACTATTACCGATATCGCGGTACAAGGTGGACAACGGTTTATCGAGCCTCGTAAAAAGCGGGGAACATTCCCGAAAAGCGAGGGAGCGAGAAAGAAGGCGCGAGAGAAAGATAGAGTGAAGGCGAGCGAGAGAGAGAGAGAGAGAGAAATATAGAGTGAAGGAGAAAGAGGGAGCGGAAGCGAGAGAAAGGTAGAGCGAAGGCGAGAAAAGGAAAGAGAGAGCGCGAGAAAACGAGAGGAAGAGCAAGAGAGAAAGAGAAAAAGACAGAGAGAGCGAGAGAAAGATAGAGTGAAGGCGAGAAAAAGAAAGAGAGAGCTAAGCGAAAGCGAGAGAAAGAGACAGCGAAAGCGAGAGGAAGAAGGAGCGACAGCGAGAGAGAAAGAGAGACAGCAAAATCAACAGAGAGAAAGAGAGAGAGAGCGAGAGAAAAAGACAACGAAATCGAGAGAAATAAATAGAGAGAAAAAGACAGCGAAATCGAGAGAAATAAATAGAGAGAAAAGGACAGCGAAATCAAGCGAAATAAATAGAGAGAACGAGAGAAAAAGCGCGCGCTCGCTCGCTCGCGAGACAGAGAGAGAATATAAAGGGGTTGGGGCCGCAGCAAAGAAGAACGAGCAACGATACAATGGCGTCCGGGCGGATCGAACACGGACTACCGGGGTCCATGTAGCGACAGAATATCAAAAGTATCCTTTATTTCGGCGTCGGGGAACACGGCACACTTGTCAGCCGACCCTCTTCTATCGCGTCCACGTCCGCCGGGGTAACTTTATACTCGGGATGATATTCCCTCCTCCTCTCCCCCGCCGCCTTGCCGAAAAACCCGGCCGGAACCGTATCCACCCGTCCGCCCTCTCTGATAAAGCCGTCTCGCCAAAAATTCAGCAGATACACGGCGAATTTATTCCGTGTGTCTCCCCCTTTGGTCGCGAGAACGAAAACTAAGTGGAACGAGAGAGGATAATCCGAACGATACCACGGCCTTGGTAGAGGTACCACGACCCCGGGGGTCTTAAGACGATCTTCGAGAAGAATGAGACCGGGGGGGATTTCGGTGAAACGTTCGGCGGTACGTTCGCTTTTTTCGGTCTTAGGACCGGCGCGCGGATAACCGGGGACTGGACATTACGATTTGGTGAAATGTTTTGTGAAAGTCAGGGTTGGAGAATTTTTATTCGGGTGAAAGGGTTGTGTTGGTGAATTTTAAAGGGAAGTTGAAGGGGAGTTAAAAGTGCAGTGATCAGGGAAATTGATTTCTATACGTTGCAATTATCAATAATTGTTATAAATGACAAGATAGATAACAAATCGAACACTTTTCCTCTATACTATGAACATATTGATATATAAGGGTGAAGGGTTCCGTCGGAGAATTTTCAAGGAAAGTAAGAGAGAAGTTGAAGGGGAGTTAAAAGTGCAGTGATCAGGGAAAATTCATTTCTATACGTTGCAATTATCAATAATTGTTATAAATGACAAGATAGATAACAAATCGAACACTTTTCCTCTGTACCATAAACATACATTCGACATATAAATGTCATTTGTAATTAGTACGATTTATTAACCATTTGCAGTCGGAGCCATTTTAACTGGCAATTCGAAAAATATTTGTATCGATTTATACTGTTTCAATTTTACATAACTTGGAGCATTTTATAGATTATAAAATTTCATTCTGCGACTCGTGCAACAGCTAATATCTCTCAACAATCCGCTAAGCGTAAATGAATTTGATAAAAATGATTTCGGCGCCTTAGAGTCTCGAGTCGTATCAATACCTTCACCTTAATATAACAAAAGCTATTTCATTTCTCTTTTTCACACTATCAAAATAAAATATTAAATTTACTAAAATCTACGTCTTGTTCAAAGAACAATTTTATCAGAATTCTGAACAATCTGTTGCGTAAAAATATTATTTCAAATATTTACTATAGACAGAGAGAAGGCGACACGTCAGTCAGAAGGCAAAGAATCCTCGAATAGCATTCATCAAACGGATCGCACGGGAACGCAGCCACCATAAAGAAGAAGAAGAACAAGAAGAAGAAGAAGAAGAGGGGTCCGTCCGTGGCAGCAATTCTGTTCATCCTCGCGCAGCTCGTTCGAAAGAAAAATTTGCTTGGCGCGAGTGGGAGGCGTGAAGATGGAGGGCCCCGTGGGCCAACGTAGTACGCGCGAAATCCGGCCCCGGGACCGGGGGTTCGATAATAAATATGCAAAAAGGAGGACCGCCGATGCCGTAAATAAAAACAGCGGGCTTGCGTGCCGAAGAAGAGAGCCGCGAGAATAAAAACACGACGAAAGAGAAGGAGAAAGGAGGAGAGAGAAGACGCGCAGCGTCGCGAAAGGGGTCTAAAACGGGGGTGAAAGGTGCAACACAATATGCAACGACGTATCCCTGATAATCTCTTGATTTAGTTCGACTTAGCGGTACGGGCGTGTCCCTGCACCTTTTTTCTTTTTTCTTGTCTCTCGGCTGCTTCTTTTTTTGGTCCGGCGACCATTTTGTCGGCCCTTTGGGCGCTCAGCTTGGAGGAACGACGAAGATAAAGGAGGGTGGCCCGGGATATCTCGACCGGCGAACCATCGAGCCGCGATATCGGACTGACGTCTCTATTTATAGAAAAATTCGAAGCCAAGGGTTTTCGATTCGGAAGCGTCGATTCTGTTTCACGGTCGACGCTTTGCACCGTCTTTTGCAATATTTCTTTAAAAAGAATCCTAAATCGAATTATACAGTCACTCTGTCCATAGTTCAAAATTGGTACTCACCTGCACCCGTTGCCGATGACGATCCTGCTTCCGCTGCCGTCTCTCGAGCTCCTCCTTCTTCTCGATCAGCGACCTAATCTCGACGGCGGCACCTGACGCGGCGTTATCGTCGGGCACGTCCGTACACGACGGTAATCTCCTCAGGGTGGACGACACCGGCTCGTCCTCGTCCTCGCTGTAACTTTCTACCAGAAGCTCCGAGTCGCTCTGCAAATTGAGTTGAAAGCTTCGTTTGAACCAAATTAATGGCCGCCGCCGCCGCGCGAAAAGTTATCGAGACTTCCTAACAGAATTTAGCGACGGGACTACTTTCGCCGCGTGCACGCGCAGCTTCCTCGATTTTAAAACCCAATTAAGCCGTTTCCGCGACCGATGGGACGCGCGCGTGTCCCACTTCGCAAGCCGAGCGGAAATCGGCTGCGATTCGACTCGCGTCGCGGATGCGATCACCGGGGGATATAAATGGAAAATAATTGGCCGTGTTGACGTTAAATAATTTCTGGCCGATGGTTTTATATGCTCGGTGGATGGTTTTATATTTCTGGCCGATGGTTGATAATACTATATAATAATATATTCACATCAATAGATAATAGAGAATAGCCAATAATAATCTCTGGACAGAAGTTTCCAAAAATTCCTGACTCGACAGAACGATATATTTATGCAATTAAGACCTTATTATCGATACAAATCGGAGTTAATTGACTGGGTTACCTGTTCCGGCGGTGAACTCGGTATGCTCGTGCTCGATGCCTCGACCACAGAGACATATTCGCTGTCGCCGTTCTCGCTCTTCTGCAACTTCAGCACCGGCGTCTCCAAGCCGCAGAGGTACACTTGCCCGAAGAACAATATCATGTTTATCCTGAGGCACACCTGCGCTTTTTCCTGTGCCAAACAAACGTAGACACACAATTTTATATAACAAACTTACGATTGAAACGCTAATCTTCTATGACGTCGCTAAAATATACCGTCGATATATTTTATATTTATTTTATATTTATTTTATATATATATTATATAATAGAGATTTTAATCAGTAGGATAAATTGATTCACTATTATTTTCTAATAAGTTTCATAATTACACGTGGCAGTTTATGGGATCGATTAAAAATGGCATAATATGAGCGAATTATTGATTTCGAGACGATAAGGGGGGAAAGCAAAATATTTGTACCATATCCTCGGTCTTCTCGGCGTAAATGGGATCCTGGGGATTCGACATTAGTGGAGTGAATCCTGCCAGGGTTGTGTCTTCAGGTAATTTCACCAGCTCCAGTTCTGAAACAGGTATTAAAGAATGTTCTTAATATGTGTTGGCTATTATGATATTCAGATGTTAAATATTAAATAATGTGATATGTAATTGTGTCTGTGAAAAACGTGGAATTGACGACGTTTCTTTGTTATTCTATTTTCTGTTGTTTCTTGAAGGAATAAGAGATGGAATGTGAGATGGATTAAATATGATAAATTAAGTAAAATATGATATAGAATATAATAATAATAGATTGAAATGTAATTGTATAAAATTTATTTCGAAGTTGAAACTATATAAGGATAGATATCTCTTTAATATCCTTAGATATCTATCCAAGGATAATTATATAAAATTTATTTAAAAGTAGAAACCATATAAAAATAAATATCTCCATATTTCTAACAAAATTATATTCACCCACACAATAATACCAAAATCAAATTATAATAGACAAAAAAAGCAAAACATAAAATAGAATATAATACTAATAGAATAAACTATAATTATTACAAACGATTGAGACGAATCTCACTTAACCCATAATGTCCCTGCTCAGAATCCTCAGTGGACCGACACGGAACAAGCAAACGCCATTAAGGCATCTGTCATTCGGACGATACACATATTATACACGCATGCGCATACATATATGTATATATATATTTGTACTGTGAACTGTTTAAGCAAAGCGATGTAAAACGGACGATTCCGGAATGCGTTCCCGAAAATGATGCACCAGCGGCGGAATCGGTGCAACAGATAATGACACGCGCAGCCTGTTATCATGCAAATGCGATACCCAATGCGCCCGGCGATGAACATTCAGCAACAACTACCGGGGTGTGGCAGGGCGTTCCGGTTAGTCCCGGTCCCCGGGAACGAATAAACGAGGAATCGACCACATTCAACTTGCTCGATGACATAGTTGCACGATCGATGGGCTTCGCTGACAACGAAGATCGATGATTGCGGTCTGTGCCTGATCGTGTGCGAATGTATTCAATAAACGACGGACAGGTAAGAGAGAGAGAGAGAGAGAGAGAGATGCTCGATGGAAAACCGAGCGCTGCAAGAAAATAATTATACGGCATCGCGTGTTTCGCTTATCGGCAAAACTAATATTTAATGTTTTATTGTTCGCGGGAAAAACGACGGATTTGTGCCGCGAATTTCCCTTTTTTTTATATACAATCTTAACGCTTAAATGACCGCTCGCAAGCTTTTTCGTACTTGCATGCATAAACGAGCTCGCTTTAAAAAATCTCATACCTTGCAAAATTGATGAAATTATTTAAAATAGTTACCTTAATAAAACATAAGTTGTGATATTAATAAATATATAGCTTCTTAATTTTTGTTATATATATATATATATATATAATTATTTTTTCATTTCCAAACGAAAAAATCGTCAGCCATACAACAAGAGCCTACAGAAAATAAAATGATAATAATAAAAATAATATTAAATATGCAACAATTAATTAACCGAACTTCTCCTCCAGGTCGAATCTACTCTCTTAACCAGGACATTGATATATCACTCGACCAGCATAGTACAGTTTCTGCATCCTATTTGAGAATTCATTTGCTCGGGGAATCGTTTCTTCCCAAAAACTATGATTTAATTACCGAACATTAAATTGTATTTAATATTTAATTACCGTTAATGGCAACGCTTTCCAGCGCAAGAATCAAGTCGACAGCAAGCCTTAACGCGACCCTCCTCGCGTTTCGCGCGAGTTCCCGGGCCGTAGCGACCCTGAACTTCGTGTAATATTCGCGATAAATGTATCCTGGCGTTGCAAAGCGATTCGCGGGAACGCTCGCGAATATTAATGGCGGTCGGCCGCCGACACAGATTTGAAATCGGTAGACGGGGGAACAGGATCGGTTCCCTCTTCAATTCTAATCCCAGCTAAGAAGGATACCAACGGGCTTCGCGGTCCCTTAAGGCCTCTCGTTACAATTGGTCCCATAAATCAAGGCACCGTATTATATTCTGACCACGGTTGAATTTTTCGCGCGCTTTCGAGACCGTGGACTGTAGCGACAGCCACCTCGAACGCTGGACTCATTAAAGGAATTCTATTTTTAAGGCACGATCTTTCGAAGGATGATTTTTCGATGGACGCTCGATTATTAGATTATGGTCCAAGAGGTTGATAGAATATTTTTATTCATTTCATTCGGCAAAGAGAATCATCGAGTCTGATAATTTATATAGATCGACGAATTGGATCGTTGAAGTTAATAATTGATAATACGACGGGTAGAATAATTTCATTGTTAATAATACGACGAATAGAATAGTTAAATTTTTGTAATTAATAATTCGAAGAATAGAGTAATTAAATTTGGTAATTAATAATTCGAAGAATAGAGTAATTAAATTTGGTAATTAGTAATTCGAAGAATTAAAGGATGAAGTCATTATAGTCGATTTTCTATCGAAGAACTAATCGAATGTAAGCGTCCAGTGGAAATGGTCACCAAATAATACCAGCAAGGAATAAAAATACAATTAATATCGTCAAAAAGCAACAGAATCATCTGCAAACATTATATATTTATACAATTAAATTAACATTAATTATATATTCGATGTTCAATGCGAGAACCAATGAAAAGTAAGCATCCTTTAAAAATGGCCACTTAATGGTACGAGCAAGGAATAAAAATATAATTAAAAGCATTAAAAAGAAACAGAATTATCTACACACCTTCTAGATTTATAGAATTAAATTAATTTCAATAGTATAGTCGATGTTCGATGCAAGAACCAATTTGGCATACACATCTTTTAAAAATGGCCACCGAAAAGTGCAAGCGAGGAATAAAAATGGAATTAAAAAGATAAAAAAGAAACAGAATCATCTGCACACCCTTATACATGTACAGAATCAAATTAATTTCAATGCTACAATCAATATTCAACACGAAAACCAATCGAACGAAAATGGCCACCGAATGTTACAATCAAGAAATAAGAATCGAAAAGATTACAAAGAGCAGAGAATCGTCCGTGGATCCGCACAATAAAACATTGTTCTCCGGGCACGTTCGGCAACCTCTTCACCCGGGCCTTCCCCCGGTGCCCTTTTGTTCAATTTAGCATTGTGCCCCGAAGTGCAACGTGTTCTCTCGCGCGTGCGTAAGGATAAATCCGCGAGAGAGAAAGAGAGAGAGAGAGAGAGAGAGAGGGGGAGGAGGCGAAACCGCCGTGGACAACGAACAGAACAGAGTGGCAAACGCCAGAACCGTCGTAGCCAACAAATTGGCATTACGGCACACGTTACCCGGGGAGGAGTACCGTTACTGTCTCGGTTCCTTTTTCGAATCGTATCGCTCGCTGCGTTCTCGCGTGCGCACACGATCGCTCCGTGCCGGACATTCCCGCTGCTTAGCATTTCGATGCTTTTTTTCCCATTTACTTTGCATCCCGCCGTCTCATTTAGCAACCATTCAAGGGAATCCGATTGGCTTCCGACCGGTCGCGCACACGCACGGACAAACAGGATTTTTACGCGTCAGGCGATCGTTAAAAGGTATCATTATTTTATCGTAGATGTTTCGACTTGGAACCGGGGTTCGTAGTCAGTGTAATAATTATAAGGATTTTTATAAGGAATAAATAGTATGGAATTTAATTGTGGGAAGTGGAAGTAAAAGTGTATTTGTTTGGATAATTTGAGTAATGCGAAGAGAAAAAGTTTTATTCAATTTTGTTTAGAAATCTAGAAATGATAGAATTTAGATATAATAGAATCTAGAAATAATAGAACCTAGAGGTAATAGGCTAGCAATAATAAACTCTAGAAATAATAAAATCTAGAAATGATATAATTTAGAAATAATAGAATCTAGAGATAATAAAATCTAAAAATGATATAATTAAAAATAACAGACTCTAGAGATAATAATATTTAAAACAATCGAAAGTGATAATAAAAATAGTAATAATTTGCGAATTGATTTAATTACTTCGCAATATTAATCGCTGAAAGAAACTCAATCGTCCAGGTTAAAAATAAATTATTTATTGTATAAACACGAAAGTTTACTTCCAAAAACGTCCACATATTAAACTCCTATACAATAAAGATACAGAAACCAATATAACTATTTAATAAAAAGATATAGTCGTCGAAAATGATTGCCCTTTCTAAGAACAGAAATTCACCGATAATCGACAATTAAAGGCAATCACGTTAAAATTAAAGACAAAGAATCTACCGCCGCCTGTAATATTATAAATTGTCTATTATTACACCATCACGAATGTAGCCGAGTCATTTGGCTAGAACTAGATCTATCCTAACGGATCCGCGCAGCTGGCAATGGCTGTTCTAGTTTCGAGCCGCGTCCTTGATCTTGTTATACTCACTTTTCAGACAGGTTTCGTACGCGATAACAGTACACGATTCATCATTTAATACGTCGATGATACAAGAGAACAACCTCC
>NC_135779.1:4645422-4696435 GCF_028453695.1 Augochlora pura
TATATAGAACAACATCGTGATAAACAAGCTTTGATAATCCACAAGTAGAAATAAAAATCGCGCTATAGTAAGAGCATCAAGTGTACGCAAAAAAGTTGCAGAAAGTTGCGCTAAAAACTCACCGTCCTCGCGTCCCTCCGCGTCCTTGGCCTGGATCAAAATAGTTCTGGAGTAGCATAGCTTATCCAGCAGGTTCACCATCGTGGCCAGCCTGCTCCAGGCATCACCGGCAGGGCTGCAACGAAAACTGACGTTATCTCCGCGGAACGGATCGAACTCGCATCGCTACATCAGCCGCGATCGCGAAATCAGAAACCGGAAGGATCGAACCGCGAACGCGCTCTCGCCTCTGCTTGCCCCCTCGCAATAAATATCGCTTCTCCTTGCTTCGGTGAGCTGCCCGAATGGATCAGCGATACCGACTCGCCCGCAGAAGTACCGACTCGATGCCAACGCGGACGCGATTAGCAACATCCGACACTTCGTTATACGCGATCGAGCGCGTTTCGCGAATCGCTCTGAGATGGTTCATTTAATGCTAGTTAGATTTGTAGTTTAATGTAATTTGTAATTTAAGGTGATTTATAATGTAACGTGGGTTATGATTTAAGGTGATTTGTAGTTGACAGTAATTTATAATTCAAAGTAATTCATAATTCAAAGTAATTAGTAATTTAAAGTAATCCATAATTAAATGTGATTTATAATTTGACGTAATTTATAGTTTATTGTAATTTATAATTTAATGTAATTTAATATAATTGAGTGATGATTTGCTAGATTGATGAAGTTGAAGATAGAAGATCTTTCGATTTAGAAAAAGAAAAGAGAACTGCACAATTTGCACATTTTTAAATTGAAACAAATAGTATATATTCTTCAGTTGTAACAATTTCTGTGCTTTTTTAAATTGAAGCAAGAATCAATGAAGTGAATAAAATGGCTATTTTGAAGCAGTTTTATGTCTGCACGTTTCTCAGATCTTTTAATATCTATTTCAACTCTGTACTAAAATAAAAATGCGTTCAATTAAAGACAACTTTGCATAAATTATAACGATCTGATATAAAGTAATAATAAATGAATTTCGACTAGTTCTACACTATTTTCAGAAAGACGAAGATAATTGTTATCCGAATTAAATATGCAGCACTGTGTGCGATTACTTCGACTGAAAACGAAGCGGTCATTTTATCGGCCTGGCGACGACCCCATACATCCACGATAATCTCATCGTATTCAACGATTTTCCATCGCCGCGTTACCGTTCGGCCGCCTAAATACGTTCGCGCGAAACAAATGGCCACGATCCATTCGGTCACCAGGAAAATTGGCACCGACGGCGATCATTGGCAAACGCGCGTGCGCGCGTGCAGTCCGCTCGCTCGCGCTTGTTTATCCGCCGGCCACTTCCGTATTACTGTAAATCCAAAGTCGTCCGTTTAATTATTTCCACCGCGATGAATGGCAGCAAGCGGGGGATCATTTTCCAAGCTATCGATCATTCGATGGTATCGTTGGCTGCGGCGGCGGCTGCTGCTCGCGCCCGCGCGCACGTTCGCGGCAGCCCTCGAGGCGGTGATAAAGAACCCGAACGAGGGGAACGCGCGCGCGAACCGCAAAAGAAAAGCGTACGACCGCGCGAGCGCGCGCGCGGTTCGGAACGGCGCGATTAATCGATCCGCGTCATGAAAGGTCATTCCGTTAATTGCGTTGGTCGCGTCGATGCCGTGTGTTCGCTCGAGAGAAGGACACCCTTTGTGGATAAATCGCGACGTTTTATTGAAAACTGACGGATAATATACGTAGACCAGGCCGCATTTTATAAGGTGGTCCCCGATTGATATGATTCAACCCTTTGCACTCGAAGCCGTTTCAACTGGAAATGTGAAACAATTTTGCTGGCCCATGGTATTTCTATTCTATGCGATAAAGCGTGTACTTTTACGCGTCCGAAATTAATTCTTGCAACTCGTTGCGACGGTCTCGCTACTCGACAATTTTCTAAATCTAAACTGCATTGTTATAAAAATTATTTTCGAACGTAATAGAATAATTTTAGTGGTGCCTCTGTGTCGCCGTTCGAGTGCAAAGGGTCAATAGATTAGTTTAATAAATTAGTATTTAACTATTGGAAGAAACACAGCTACAATAATTAGCACTTCGTGGTCTTTAAAAATACCTTATAATATCGTCCTTAATAATTCCTTATAACATTGTTCTTAAAAATTCCCTATAATATCGTCCTCAGAATATTATCCTCAGAATATTATAATAACAATATTATAATAACAATACACAGAGACGATTTTTCCTTTAAAATACGTCTCCATTTACTTTCTCACTACCCCGATATTCTTTAACCGAATCTCGTCACACGATCTTTTAACTCAACCTGTTCCTGTTCGGTAGATCACGCCCGACACGGACACGACGAGCCGTTACGGAGCAAGGGTTAATATAGCCAATCACTCGGCGGAATTAAAAACGATCGTCTGAAATAACGAAGGACGGATTCGCGCGCGAGCCGTGGTCGTCCCTGGGGAACAGCAGCCAGAACGAAAAGAAAAAAAAAGAAAAAAAGAAACGTGGAAAAGGACGGTCCGGCGAAGGTGATTGATTGATTGATCGCAATTACACGGAATCCCGGGGCACGAGCGGCGCCCGATAGAAAGCCAACCTGCTATCCTCGGACGCGCGGCGCTACGATAAAAATCAGCTGCGAAAAGCTGCGGCTCCGCTCGCGACGATAACGTTGAAGAGAGAGAGAGAGAGGAGGGGGAGAGGGGAGGGGGTGAGGAGAGGAGTATAGGGCGGACAGTGATCGAAGAATTCGCGATCAACGGCAGATTAATCGGCGCGGATCGTGTATTCTATAAATAAAGGCCGTTTCTATTCGCGTCGTTGAGCCGGGATCGGTAGAATCCTGGCGGATCGCGCGGCGTCCTTGCCAAGGAAAACGACGCTCGGCGCGCTCGCATAATTGTTAATCGCTAACAAGCAACAATAATTAACTCATCCAGCCGGAGATAGGGGCACCGCGAGTGCGAGAGAGAGAGAGAGAGAGAGAGATGTGGAAGCAGATAGTGGTCGTTCGCGCGCGCGCGCTCGTCCCTCTCTCGCTGTTACGGGACTTAAGGGGGGGGGGCCTTGGAACTCGTTTAATGGACGATAGATTGCATCAGTCGGGCAACCAGCGACTATTTTCTCCCTTTTTCGCCACGGCGATCCGACTTTTTCTTCTGTCTCTCGTTAGAAAGATCCAGCGGATCGATATTCGGTGCCGAGGGGGCTCTCTCTCTCTCTCTCTCTCTCTCTCGCCGCCGGAGGCAGGGGAGGATATATCCCCCCCGGACAAAAATCGTTGTCTTCGATCTTACGCTCGAATATTCGACGAAAACACGCGCTTCTGCGGCCGGCCATTGTCCACATTCCTCGTTTAACCCTGCCGGGTTAGACCCGTGGGAGTCGCCGGGAAATTTGCTGGTCTTTTTGCCGTCGTAAGACTTTCTTCGAACGCCTCGACGCTTCAGCGACCGGTCGTTCGGTTCTATATATTCGTATACGTTCATAGTATTGGCATTAAACGATACTGATTTTGTCTATTTTAATTATTTTATTCGTCGCGAAAGGCATATAATATTTAATAAATTAGTTAATAGTACCTCGATCGTTTCACAGGCTATCGGTCGAGATAAAAAGCCGATTACTATTCAGCCATAACCTTGACACTATTTTTGCCGATATTTTGTACTATAATACTATAGGAAGAACATAGCGACGACTATAGCAAATGTCGAGATGTAATTAGATAGATATTTATAGACTTAGTACATAGAAAATGGGAAATAATCTTTATTAAATACGATCGGAAGATGTGTTTAATCCTTTCGGGAAAAAAAATGGTGTTGGAGAAAAATGAATAAAAGCTGTAAAATGTTAGAAACTAAATAGTCGAGTAACAAATATCCTCTATTGTACTCTAAGTCGAACTAATTCGTACGAATGAATTTTTGTTCTATAAAATGGCGCGATCTAATTCACAGATTAACAGCAACGATCGCGATAAACAAATCGTACGTAAGATCCCGTTTTCGGGGAAGGGAATTCCCGTTAATATATATTTTCGATGACACAACATTCCTACGGATCGGCGCATCTAATAGACACACACAGAGCCGCGACAGCAAACGAATTGTTCGAAACGGAAGAATCCGGCGGGGGTAGGAATGCGCGCGCGGTTCTCGCGGCGCGCACCGTCCTATCCACGCGTTGAAGTCACCGGGCGCGCACCGCGAACCTGTTCCGTTCTCGAAACGTCGTGGCAAGAGTGTGGGAGTGACTCATCGAAATAAAAGCATCCGGGGCCGTGGTTGCGCGACGGCGCGATGCAAAACCGCACAGGGACGCTTCGAGGGAATGGTCGATCAACGTGTAATTATCTTCTTACGGTCTTTCTCGATGATTGACAAAGGAGCCGTGGCCGCGCAGGGAATCGACCGGTCTCTCTCGCCTAACGACGCTCGAAAACCGGGGGAGGGAGAAGAGCGGGGCCTCCTTTAACGTGCCTCCTTTAATGTACAAAAGAGGCGCGCGCCTCGTCACCGGACGATTTCTATTGGATTCGGAAAAATTCTGAAGTTTCCAACTTCGGTCGGCTAAACTTCGACAAGGCCGTGGGAGTCGGCGCACGCTCGCGAAACCATAAATCGCGTCTCGATGGAATTTCCAGGCGATTAGCGTCGACGCGATTGGAGAAACAAATGGAGCAGGGACTTCGGCGGAAACGCGGGCGACGTGCGTTTTAACCCTTTGCGGGCGGGAGGCGAGCGAGAGGCGACAGTCGTTGTTTATGTTTAGATGATTTATATGTAAATTGTAAATTCTATAAGTTGTATATAAATTATATAAGTTGTATTTTTACTGTGTATAAATTATGTAAATTGTATTTGTGCTATATATGAATTTTATAAACCGTATTTTTATTCTATAAAAATTAAGAAAATTTGGCTAAAAAGACACTCGACATCTGCGAAAATCAACTCGTCCTGCATAATATACGGCATTTTGCTTTAGACAGAAATGTGTACTAAAATTTATAATATTAAGCTTTTTATATTCAGAGTAGTTTATGTTTGCCAGTGTTCTAAAAATGGAGTAGCTAATATTTTCAAAATTTTACAGTAAATAATAGTAATTTCAAGCTTAGCTTAAGAAAGCTTAAAATTGAAGCTCTACGTAGCTACTTTTATCATTTTATTAGGTTAATTTAAGGTCTGAAATTTGTATAGTTATTACAATTATATTTCAACATATTTATTGAATTAAATATCATAGCAATATTAATAGATTCGGATAAATCTCGAAATTGTCCTATAGATTAGGGTAATTCACACGATTGCAAATGAAAGTGGTCGCTTCGATGCTGAGTAGCTAACATAACGGTCCCATTTTATTATCAACTGCATTAACTGCAGAATGCGGTAACTAAATATTTCTTTTCCCAACCCAAGCACTATACCCCAACCGAGGTAGGACGAGTCTTCTGGCCTAACCAAGGCTCGCCGAGTCTTCTGGCTAAAGAACGTCGTCGTGGCTCGAGCACGCGGGTCGCGCCGGCAGGCCTGAAGTTAGCCTGAATTTCGCGCGAGGCGCGACGACCAAAGCCGCCTTGGAAGAAGCGCGGCGGTGGAAGTGTGACGCGGGTCACGGTCAACCGCTGTATCGTATCAAAACTCGATCTACAGTCACGCAGAGAGGTTCGCGGCGAAGAGCAGAGATTCCTGCGGGCCGACTCCTTCTGCCTCGTCGATCCTTACCCTAAGCCCATCCCCCCGCGCAATTATCGGTACCGAGCGGGGGGAACGAACGGCTTCTAATTTGACGAAGAACGTGCGTGCAAACGTCGTCGGGAACGTTCTCCGCAACACCCCCCTCCTTCCGATCCCCTCCCCTCCCCCTTTTCTCCCCCGCTGTCTCTTCTCACCGTCCAGTTTTTTCACGATCCACGCCCGCTTTTGTCGAACCGATTAATCTCCGAGAGTGCCAGGACAGAGAGAGAGAGAGAGAGAGAGAGAGAGACGGGGAGAGAGAGAATCCGAGAGTACGAGAGAACAAGAGAGAGAAAGAGAGAGATGGAGAGAGAGAGAGATTTGTGGAGTCGGCTCGCGGGGCAGCCCCGTGCAACAAGGAACCTTCGGTTCTGTCGCAGCTGCGCGCCACTATTAATTCAGGTTGACACTTCAGGTGTTTTGAATTATGACTGTTGTGTTGGACTATTAATTCTCGCTCGGACATCAATTTCTCAGGCTGGGAAAGTTCGGAGTCGCTGCTAGAGACATCACCCGCGGTCTATGCCGGCCAACTAACTCTAGCCAGCTAGCTTAGCCAGCTAGAAGCAGCATCCTCTTCCAAGGCGATGCTCTATCTATCTCCCCCTCTCTCTCTCTCTCTCTCTCTCTCTCTCTGATTTAGCGAGACGATAACGCGCGAAATTTCCCTGTAAACCGGCTAATTGTTCCCGGGATTTCGACGATCCTCGCCGACGATTTTGTGTCAGGTGGAGCCGTTGATAGCTTTGAATTACGGTGATTGGGCCGCGATAATGTGCCGAGAACAGTTTCGGTGAAGTTCTTGAGTTTGGTTTAGTGACGATAATTTTTGTTATTCTGTTCTTCTATTTTTAATATAATAGGAGAATAATTAGTTAATAGTTAATTGGATAATTGTTGAAGATTTTCGCTATTTAAGAATTAAAATAACGCGATATTTGAACGTTTGTAGATGAGAAAGGATTTAGCTTGATACGTTGACTGTAAGCGAGTCATATATGGCTGATCTTTTGCTTCGAATTTGGAACTAGATTTGTATTGTAATTTATTAAGTAAATCAAAGTTGGCTAGAATCTATGTAATTTCTATAATAGATCTCGTTTTCTTTTATGTCATTGCTGCGGTAATCTTTTTAAATAAATTGCACTCTGAGAAAGAAAATTTGTGATATTTATGAGAATTTTGGTTCACCTGAATCATTATACGATTTATAGTATAAAATAAGTGCAAATACAATTAATACGATACAGTAATATATAATATATAATATGATAGTAATACATTAGATATAATATTATAGTAATGTATTAAATATTATATTATAGTAATATATGATATATAATGTAATAGTAATATATTATACATAATATAGCATCAATAAATTATATATAATATAATAGTAATACATTACATATAATATAATAGCAATATGTTACATACGATATAATAAAATATAGTAACATATACCTTGATACATTAGAAAAATAATGTATAAATTAGAAAAATAACACCTAACGCAGCATTAAATTGCTCGAATTAATTATACCGCGACAGCTCTCGAACTCTCGGCTAGGAGTCTAAACAATTTCGATCGCCGCATAGAGAGGACACGCCGCGACCCGCATATCCCGAGGATGAATGAAGTCGACGGATACGGAATTATCGCCCGCAGGAGCGCGACCGGAGAAACAAAAAGAGAGAGAAAAAAAAGACAACTTCTTTCAATGAATAATTTGTGGCCGTGGCGTAATCTGCTGGCGAGTGTATGCATCGCGCACAGTTACCGACCGGACGTCGGAGTTAAGAGCCCGGATTCCGACCGCGTGACCGCAAAACCGCAGGATCACGGGAGTTCGAGATATCGAGCATTCTTTTCCTCCCTCCCCCACCTCCCCCATCCTCGTCCTCCCCGTGGATCTCTCCTTGATCCTAATGTACGCGACCGCGGGCAGGATCGCCGCCCGGGAAAATTCATTTCTGCCACTTTGCGGATACGGGGGGAGGGATAACGCGCCGAATCGCCGGGGATTCACGCCGAAAAATCTCCGCATTGCGGCGAGATAACCTGACGCAATACGTGTGAGACCCTTCTAAACATTCGACGAGATTGCGCGGTCACGTTTCCTTCGTGTTCCGATAGCGAATCGAATAAAAGAAATCGAGTCGATGGGGAAGCAAAAATGAAATTATGCTGAGGGTGCAGCTTCGGTTGATTTTTAAATATTGAACGGCAAAAATTGATAATTATGAAAAATTGAGGATGCAGATATATTTATGAGGATATTCACGATGCATTAGACAATCGTAAAGCAGTTATAATAAATATCGTGGAATAACATAAAATTGTGATACCGTTAGGAGAAAAATTATTTTAGATCTCGGGTCGAGGTGGCTGCGAGCGCAAAAGGATTAAACGCGAAGAATGTCCGTGAACTCACCCTACTCTGTAGTCCGTACAAGATGGTGGCGGATTCCAAACGGTGCTGTGGCACAGCATCCAATCGCACCAGATCTAGAACAAAAAGTACCCAAGGATGAACGATAGCCCCGGCGGGCTCGAATGAGAGGAAACGTTCCTATTTATAGAAACGCCTAGGAGAGACGAGATTTCGTTTCGTGCGGGGGCCCCCGTTCATCCGTCTTTGGAAAGTGAATCGTATTCCGGAGCCCCGTTCCCGTATCGCGGCTACATTATCGGCAATATTAATGGTCACGCGTACGACAAGAGCAAAACTTCGCTATTATTCCCGTGACCAGGTTCCGTCTCCCCGATACCTATCGCACTATTCGAGGAATGTTCACTTGCCCGCCGGCGATCCAGCCGATAAACAAATCCACGGCATACCGCACCGTTCGCGAAATTTCAAACAGTATCATTAGGCGAGCGCGGAGGTTATAATTAATTGCCGCGTGCCGCGCGCTTAACCTTAACCGCGAGTCGCGATTTTAGCGGGACACGGTGGTGCCAACCCCCGAAAACCGTCGAGCGTGCGTATTGAATATGCAACATGCAATTTAATACTAAATATGCCGAATGGTATAATCGATTAACGTGGAATAGCGAGAAGGTAGAATTTATTTAGATTTTATTATAGAGGTTTCAATAGAACGGCTTCAGTAATATTATTTATTATATTGTGAAAGCGCGTTGACCACTGTTATAATTATAAAAATTTGACTGCATTATTTTCCAAAATTACTGACTAATAATAACGTTACGGTAACGCATTTTTAAATAATTAAAATCACTGACGCAGAATATATCGAAGTAATTTACTCAAAGAAATAAAAATCGAAATTGTGAAGGATATATCATCAGTACAAAGTTTATTATATTAAAGATACTAGTGAAATAATTTTTAGATTTAAACTGATAATTTCTTTTAGCGATATAAAGCAAAAAATCCGCGGAAATGAAAATTGCGCACAGAACTTTCCGTCGTCGTTCCCCGAGCATCATCGTTTAATTAACAACACAAAAGAACAATGTGTCGAGGTATCGAGGGGATCTATCGAACGATCTATGGAACACCGTCGACGGTAGACGTGAACCGTCCCGAACACGTGTCAGAGGTAGACGGGACGGCGGGAAGAACAATCCGCGGCGGCCCGTTCCGCGCCAGCCCGAAACCAGGAAGAGCCGATGACGCCGCCGCGATTCCAATAGCTTGTCATAGGGCTGACCTTTATCGATAGAGCGTGTGCGTGCGCATAGCTTACGTGCGATAGGTGCATTAATCGCGGACGCTGGATTGCATAATAAGTCGAGACACGAACGGGGCCCGGGGGACTTGACAACGGCCACCGGCGGACCTTGCGTGGGTGCGAACCTAAGCGCGATGCTTCATAAATTCTCGGCCGGTTAGGCTGGCGCGGCCGCGACGGGATTACGACGATGACGAGGCCGGCCGACAATCCGATCGAGTTTTACGGAATATCACCTCGGTGCCGGATGGGTTTCGGGCGGGGCGAACGATCCTTCACCGCGTGGGAAAAGTCGTCGATTTTTTTAGAAAAAGTTGAGAAGTGTGATTCTGTTTAATTATATCGTGTTATTGTTGTAGTTATTATATTTATTCCATTGTTGTGAGAATTGTTATATTGTATAGTTAGGATTCTATAATATTGTAATATAATTACATATTATATTGTGTAATTTATTTAATATCTATATGGTGAGGTTATTTGGGAATTTGTGACGAGACTGTATTCAATTCTTATGTAAGTACGCTCTTATTCAATTCTAATACTGTTGTAGATTAATATTAACACTTTAACGACCGGGGTTTGGCCGTAAAAATTTAGCTGAATGTTACACTTCCGTTTCTATTTTGATTTTATTAATTTGATTAATCGCGAAAGATATTTGATATTTAAAAAATTATACGACAGTATTGTTGCTTATGGTAGCACATTTATCTCAATAGTAGATATTAAATTATCGGTCACCACGAAAACCGATTCAGAGGTTATCGTTCAGGGTAAAAAGCCGAATTATATCGATCGATAAAGTGTTAATACTCTTTGTAAATTTTATAATGATGTTAAAGAGGCGCAAGATAATTAAAATTGAGATCAAATGCTTGGGTGAAAATTAAGCCACGTTTCCGATAGCCATAAGAATTGAAGGACTTTAAAATTGTCTTAGATAAATATTAACACTAAACGTACCAAGAGGAGTCAAATGACCCCTTTTGAAAATTTACTTTTCTAATTCTTACATTTATTGTTATTTCTGTCGGTCATTTGACTTTCTGTAAATTCTTATATCATCCGATTATTCAATTTCCTACTTTCCGTTTTTCTCGTAGCTTATTTTTTATCGACAAAAATTCTATGGTAAGATTAGGTATAGAAAAATGCCGGTACGTTTAGTGTTAAAATTGTCTTAGATAAATATTAAGGATTCGCGGTCGAATAGAATTAGCTATTGTAAAAGCAACTTAAATGTGTAAAATTTTTAAATATAAATGATTCGAATTAAGAGAAGATTTTTAATAAAAACTGCGTGGTGCGTTGACAATATAGCGACACCGCGGCCGATTAGAACGACGCGGCTTTCCCCGCGGTGAAAGTTTCCTCGGGAAAAGGGGTATCTCGATAGGCGGTTCCCATTAGATATGCCACAGATAACGGAAATACCTTGATAGCTGGTAAAAGGACTTGCATGTCCTCGCTAACAACCATCCTCAGCTCCTCGCCGCTGTCCAACTGGGACTTGAGCAAGGACACGCCACGTTCTAAAATCAGATTGAACATCTGCAAGGATACGACCAGTGCCCTTTCTTGGACCTCGGACCGGTACCCCTGCTCCATTTGGGCATCTGAAACAAACGTGCGGAAAAAATCGAACCGTTAGCCACACACACACACATATATAAATATACTATATAGTATACGCGACATTTCAACGCTCGCCACTAAAACAGTTAGCTTCAATCCCACAGAGCGCGGAATTCGCAACTTTGTTGCGCTGTTCGCGCGCGCGCGCGGTTTGATGGAACGCGGACTCTCCGCGCCGGATGGATTTACAACAAACCCGCGCGGAGGCTAGGCTCGTTTCCGACGAATACCACTGCTGGAACATGCTGCATTACCGTTTGCATTACTCCGCGACATGTTACCAGCGGTACCGCTGTTTTCTGGTCAGCTTTGTTCGAATCTTTACCGGCCATCTTTATTAGCCGGTGAATTTGATTTACAACTGCCGCGAGGATTTTGATGGCAGAGACGAAATAGCGGTTCACCGTTGATAGATTGTAGAGAGGACTGTGTGTTTTGTTGAGAGGTACAACGTTGCTGGATAAATTTCTGTTTGGTAAAATTTTAATTATCGCGTTAATTTTATTGATCTTAGAGCTGACCCTTTGTAATAGGATTTCAGAGCTGTGTTGGTTAAGGCTTGTTCGCGATATAAAGCAGACTATTAAATTGCTAGGAGACTCAGATGTTTTTTAATTGTTATTTGACGACGTTTGTTTCAATGTTTAAATATTGGAGAAAGAAGGGTAGATTTTTATTTCAATTTATAGGCTTGAGTAATATTTATTATATTTAGTAGAACATGCTCCTAATTTTCATAACGAGTCTGACACGATATTATAAAGCAACAGGTTAAACTTTAGTTCATTGCTTTCATTATAAGAGCGTAAAATTCACGGTTTATTTATTACCTGACTCGACACGAATTCTAGTAAATTTTCATAAATTTTAAACGACACGATATTATAAAGCAAAAGGTTAAACTTCGGTTCATTGCTTTCGTTATAAATGCACAAAATCCACGCTCTATTTGCTACTTAACTCGACACGGTAAAATTTTACTAAATTTAATATAAATTTTAAGTAACATTATATATCATCTAGTGTCACGAGTATTGCAAATCAGTGATGTTATATCAGTAAAATGTTCCAATCTTTTCAATTCCCGATTGAAAACTATTGTAAACGCATATTAAAAGAAATTAATTCAATAAACTCCATTTTTATAAATATCTTGTAATGATAATCCCTAAGAATCACCGCGATTACATTTACTCTTATTTCCATCGAATAAAATAAAATAAAATAGCTTCCACTGCCCCGTAAAGCTAGCGCTGAACAAACTAGAATGGCTCATCAAGTCGTAAACCTCGATTGGCCTTCGAAGAGGAACGGCGAGCCACCCCGGAGCGCCGGTAAAAATATTTTTAAGGATCGATCATCGCGGAGTCAGTCAGCCACTGTTCATAGCATCGCCGGGGTAGCAAACGCGAGGGTACGTCCGAACAGATCGATGCGGGTACGATTACCCGCGTGATTCCGTGTAATTGTAGCAAAGCCGAGCGGCTTCTGGCTTCGCGAACCGATGGGAACAAGGAGGAGGAAGAGGAAGATGCAAGGCGCGGCAAGAAAATCGGCGTAGACCTTTACCGTGCGATTAACCCTTTGCACTCGGAACCATTTTAAGCTTCAATCCAAAATTGCTATTTTGACCAGCTGTGGTAAAGAACTTAAGACAACGATGAAAAAATCCCAGCTACAGTTAACTATTATTTAGCTGTTACTTTAAAACCTTTAAACAACAGAAAAACATATAAAGCTTGATGGAACAATTTCAAATCGATTACTATGTCACTCAAAGGTACTAAAACCATCGCTTCCAGAAAACTCTTGCAAATTAGACTAATCAGTCGTCTACTTAATTTGTTCAACCGTCGACTTACAAACAAAATTATTAACAAACATCGACGCAGTATAAACACGATTATTAACAAACATCAACCCAGTATAACTACCGTTTCGAATTGACAAAGTCGAATCGACTTCGTCGAATTTTATGCGCGGTTCGGTGACGGCGCGCCAGCGGCCACGCGGAAGACCAAAGATGGCGGCCGAAAGGGGAGCAGCAGAAGAGGGCCTTTTACACGGTCGGCAAATTGAATAAGGCGAGGGCAAACAAGCGAATATATTCCATATATCCCGTAGGCCAACGGTACGCCACACACGCAAGAGAGAGAGAGAGAGAGAGAGAGGCACACTCGACGATACCGTCGGCGTCTGGCAGTTTAATTTATCGCGGACGAGGATAATAATTAGCGTTTAACTGCGAGCCCCGCTCGAACGCCGGTGTGGTCTCCTTCGAGGGTTGGGATCGCAGGGGGGTAATTAGTTAGGGAAGATTTATAGAAAGCCTGCCCCCCCTCCTTAACAAATTGCCAATGCGATCATTAGCGAAAATTACGCGTATCTTGCGTCGGACTTCCTTCTTCCTCTCTCCTCTCGCTCCCTACCCCTCTCACCCCCTTCTCCACACCCCCTTCCTCGTTCGCCCTATCTGTACGGTTTGTATCACCGTCATAGTTCCGAGTTTCTACGGCTGTCAGCGTTCGCAACGCGCGCGGCTCCTTTATCGCGTTCGATCGCGACGACGACGACGAGAAAGAACGGCCGGCGATAGAGCCGGCTCCGTTTTGACGGCGGAGAGGGTCGGCGGGGGGGGGGGGGGGGAGGGGGGTAATTGGGGATACCGGCGATCGGAGAATGGCCAGGGTTTAATTGCCGACTGACCTTTGTCAGGGACGCGATAATTGGCTGCTTAGGGGGGGAGGGACACGGTTAACCCCTCGCCGTTTTGTACTTTAACCCCCCTCCCCCCCCCCCCCGCCGACCGTCGAGGATATTTTGTTTGCCGTGTCTGGTAGTCGGATCTGCCTAACGCAGCCGGCTGCGATGATTTGTTTCTCTTGCTGGTTCGCCGAACGAGAAGATAGAGTCTAAGTAAATTCGGACTGTTCGTTGTTGTACGACAGCATCGGGTTAGTTGCGCGTTCGTTTCGAACAAAATTCGTGATTAAATAGTCGTCGGAAAACAAGACTTTCTCGCGCGGTGATTTTAGGAAATTAGAGCTAAATATAAATGTGTTTTTTCTTTTATTTTTCTTTATTTAATCTAGCCAAGTTTGTCGTGCTTCGACGAGTCAGACTCGCGACGGAGATTTTTAATAATAATCCGTTAGGGATGAAGGAATCTTTTTTGTGTAGAAATAACATTTCAAGACAAATATAAAATCCCTTTGCCTTCTGAGAAATTGGCGCGATCGAAAGAATTCTGGTTGTACTAATTTTAAAGGAAATGGTACGGCGATGAGTTAATGGTTTCAATCAACTTGGAATGATCTAACGTCGATCTTAAATTTTTCCGATATCGCTGTTTCGAATTTATTTCATCAATTTTTGCATTAAATATGCGAAATCCGCTGTCTATGTTTTATGCGCTATTTACCTATCTATAGATGTTTCAATAACGTTTACCTTTTCAACGAACAAAGCGAATTACATTTGGCCTAGCAGCGTGCAAAAGGGGTGCATTATCAACTGGCGTGAATGTTAGCAAAACGCGGAGCGAGCCGTTCCGCGCGGCAAACGACAAGCGCAGAGCGATCCGGAAGTTGCAACAGTTTGTCAGAGCGGATTAATTCGATTGACGGTCGAACGAGGGACGGCGACGCGAACGAAGACCGGAAGGGGCTCTGTCGCCGACAAGGAGGCAAGCCTTCTTTCCTAACGAACCGAACCCGGGGACGCCGTGCGCCCCGGTGAAAACTCCCGGAACGTCGTCGTCGTGTGCCGGTTTTAATGAAATTCGGAGGGGCGAGGTCAAGCCTTCCTGTTTCCAGAGGGGCGCCCCCCGATACTAACGCGATTAACCTCGCGAAAACGGACGGGAATCGAGTTAGCCGGCCTGCCTCGGATAACTGTGTTAGTATCGATTCCGGCGGCCGTGAGTTTCCGACTGGTGGTCCCCGTCGCCGAGAGCCGAGCGCCGATAATGAATTTCCGCGGGAGACGCTTAATTCGCCGTGTCGCCGCGGATGAAGTCTTCCATTGTCGAATTAATGGGCACCACCCCCCCTTCGGGCGCGGACGGGACAGGCCGCGCTGGGAATCAAGGGCGTCTCGCCCGGGCGATTCCAAGGGAACCGGCGTTTCCAAACGATCGGAACTGCGAGGATGCTGCGAGGCTAATTGGCAGGCCGCGCGGATCTCTTTGCTGCTGGAAATTTACATTTTTACCGGATCGATCGGTTACCGGTCACCGTACCGAGAATCGTCTGGTTTTTCGGGCGAGTGCGACGCGTGATCTTGATCTCGGGAATACGTAAACATGAATAATGGATTCGGTGGACAAATTGAGGCGGTGTCTCTCATAATTAACTCTTGGATGGTGCGTGATTTTTATGGGTCTGTGGCGACGTTTGTCTGGAGTCTTTCCGCGTTTTAGAAAATTCCTTCGAAGGCTGGTAGCTTGTAAATAGAATTTTCATCGTGGCAATCAATTTATCGATCGTTAATTTATATATTATTAACTTCCGTAATTAGTCCACGTAATTAGCCGCGATAACCGCAGCTGGCATCCCCGACGGAAAATCGCAAGATCTCTACTTGAATGACAAATCCAACCGCGGCATAAAGCGTTGTTCACACCTAAGTCGTCTCCGCACGCGAACGTGTAACGCCGGGAATTTCGTCGCGACCTTCGCTGGATGTTCACGCGCGAACGCTCCATCGCTGGTCCAATGACTGAAGAAGCTCGGCTGTCATACACCGGCCGGCCACTTCTGAGGGCTTCTTCCTGTCGCGCCGCGTCCTCGACGCTTTCGTTTCTCCCTCCCTCTCGGTTTCGCCGGCTTTCCGTACGAAGACACCTGTCGTACATCATCGTCGCTTCTCTGCCCGCCTGTCTCGGCGCTATCGTTAGACTCGTCGTTCACGGTTCTGGGATTAGGGTAGCGCCGGAATTGAAACCGCAAAACGAGAAACCTCGGACTACCGAGAAACCTGGAGATCGGAGGAAGAAGCTCCCTCTGACAGTTTGTTCGTTAATTTTATATTGTTTGCGGACGTATTGGGCTGCGTTGTACTGTGAAATGTTCGTAGAGAGATGGACGATTTTTTGGTGGATAGAAGGGAGGAGGCGGTAATAGTAGGAATTTCGTTCGAATTTCCACCCCTTCTGTTTCTCTGAGAGTTATTTAAAGATTATAAAACTCCATAGCATCGCAATATGTGCGGAATTTTTAGTGGCATTCCTGTGACGGTAAACTCAATTAGTATACTTCAAACGCGCTTCGATTGATAAATTCCCAATGAACGTCGAACGTGATACGGTCAATTATGTATAATTGTCACTCAGCTTGTAAACAAGGAAGGATAATTCGTGACTATTCGAGCGACGCGACTAATTTTCATAGTTGCCGATTGATAACAATTATAAAAACGAGGTACAGCGATCGAAAGATCGCATCTCTTGTTTCCAAGTTGTGTATTTTTGTCGGGGACAATTAGAGAGGAATTACTGTAGTCGGTGATTATGATTGTCTGTTCTCTGTTAAGGTTGTGTCAAGATTATTTTGCTAAACATATTTTGCTATATTTAGAGATACAGAGACTATCTTTTTCTAGAGAAAGGAAAAGAGAGAAAGCGAGGGGGAGTGGGGGGACAAAAATACAGAAGAATTCCTGGCGAGGGATGCCGACAGCGGGGTCGGTCCGGATACCTATCGCCAGAGCTAGAAGCCCGTGACGTTGAATACGGAATGTTACGAGCGCGGGATTGATCGACTGGAACCTGAAAACGAAACGATGGGCCGCGGTCATGCGATTATCCGAAGAGGAGGACTACCTGCGGGGCGCGTCTGTTCCGATCCATTCCGGCGACGATGAAATTCGCGTAAACGCGAGTACGCGCGAAAATCGGGGTACGGTGCGGACGCGCCTAATTCGCGGCTGCACGCGAACCTAACAGTGTTGTTCCGCCGGATTTTCTGCGAAAGAACTTCCAGCCATCAGTTCTTCTGCTAGACTATGCGATGACACGAACGACGTTACTATAGTTTATACTTATTCGTTGAAAGAAAGGGTGAACGAAGAGTTGATTTGGCGAAGAGGAAAACTTGCTAGGTTGTTTTATTATGTGTTATATTTGGGTGCAGTTGAGTGCATTTTATCAGGGATTATGTTTTAATTTATTAATCAATTTTAATTTTAATTTTAATTTTAATTTTAATTTTAATTTTAAATCGAGAATAAAGATATGTCTTTCGTCCTATAGAATTTTACTTAATTTATCGCATTTCATTTATAAGACGTTATATTACTTATTCAACCGTTTCTTCTTCAATGATATTTTAGCTATAATAGAGTTTGCTAACGTAAAAATTATTTAAAGAATTGATACAGTTTATTTTCAATAGCGTCGCAAAGTAGTCGTTCGATTCTAAGGGGTGGAAATATTTTACGAGATTAATTATACCAAAGAAAATATTTCTAGCATTTGCTGCGTCGTTAAAGATAGAGTAAAAAATAGGACGATAAATGTATAAAGGATACCAAAAATAAAGTAATAAATATATAAAATAGAACAATTTAAAATAGCACAAAATAGTAACATAAGCCAGTCACTGTTCAAAGAATTTAACAACTTGATCGCGTTACTAATACCTCATGAAAATTACACTAATTGAGAATACATAACCTATACTGTTCTTTTACATTTGTACAATGATCTCCTTAATGATCAATAAAATCTGCACAAGGCAATCGTACAAAAGAAAAGCGGGAAACGCCGAAGGAAATCGGCAACACTAAAACAGCAAAATAAAGAAGACTCGTGCTCCGATTTCCGTAAAACGGCCCATAAAAGATGGCGGCCCGCGGTCGCTACAGTCCCGCGATAAAAGTTACGCGTCGTTGGAATGTCAGGGCTCGTTAAGCAAAAATTATCATCGGTGTCTCCTCGGTTCGATACCAGCAGTAGGATCGAATGATTACGAGCACGGTAACACAGGCGCACGGAATCGTTACGATAAAAACATCGTAGCGATATCATAGCGATAGCTTGGCCTAACCAAGCCCCCGATCAATGACACTAATTCCTCGGCAAATAATAAAACGAGGCTCGCACGGAAGCCAGCGCGTCCCCCCGCCGTTACTATGGGAGCATCATCGCCGTCATTATCGCTATCGCGCGAATTACTGGTCTAATACGGTGTATTCGCGACGTTCGCGCGCCGATATTATCTCCGCGCCGATTCGTTCGCCGTGCAACCACCGCCGAAAATTTATGATTTTCATACGTTAACCGACGCGATAAAGTAACGAGTGGCATCAATCCGTGGCCAGGGGGAATTCTTGTAACGTGGTGGACGCGACGTGGTAGCGATGGGAAAAGGTCGCGAGTGGGTGCAGTTGTTCGAGAAAGGGTATGTTGTAATTATGTGTAAATAGAAATTGAAAATTCTGATAATGTGCAGTAATGTTTAATAGCGTTTATAGTATTTATAATGTATATTAATTATAACATATTTCTATTTTTATATAGATCTTAATATTTGCAAATTTAAAGGACCATATGATCTAATATTTAGAATGCGTTTCTATAGATTAAAATTATTTGCAGAAGAAATTAAATTACCTGAAAATTTAAAGTGAACAGTGTATTGTCACCTTGCTTGTTACAAATGAAAACTTTCTGTAAGAACTTTAAGAATTTTGCCATTTAATCTAATTAAGAGCTGCGTATAAAATTAAATAGAATACTAGAATTTCTGCAAAGTGTTGCAATTTTGAAGCTACATTTTCCTGCAAAAATATTATTTAGAATAAAAAAAAAAATTATACACGATAGTATGCTACTTTTATTGCACAACCGTTTCTGCGAGCCAAAAATATCAATTCTGGAAAATGGGTGAAAAGATCGTCGTGACCAATCGCGTAATTTCGACTGACCTAATATCATTTCCATTTTAAATGACAAATTGTATTTTATGCTTATGAAATTGACCCTTGTAACTCGTGCAACAACGGTTATACTTTTAATAATTTTTGAAATCTAATTTTTCATACTATAAGAATTATTTTGTAACGTGCTGTAACAATTTTAGTGGTGCCCCCGAGACACCATCGAGTGCAAAGGGTTATTAGGCCATCGAAGGATGGGTGAAAGAACGTATGAACCGGTGATTCACGAGCACGCAGAGCAGTCGGAGCCATCGCTAGTCCCGGCACGCAAAGAACCTCGTCGGTGGAAGGCGCCTGGCGCCACCGACGTCCACCCGGGAGACGTTCGACGAACCATAAAGCCCCGTCCACATCGTGCACGCGCGTAGATAATACGCGGCGTCCTTGACAACGCGGCAGTTGTTTCTTTTTTTTTCTCAAAGGATGGGGAGCCGCGTGCCGCGATAAGCCCGTGGAACGCGAATCGCGACGGCACCGTAGGGGAGGTGGAGGAGAAGGAGGAGAAGGAGGTGGTGGTATGAAGGAAAGAGCCGGGCGTCGGGGCGCGGGCAAGAAAGAAAGAGAACGCGAGCGGGACAAGAGCGCGAGTGAAGTTATCGTAAACTGGTTTGCCGGTCGGAATGGCGCGGATCGCGAGGACGATTTAATAAAATGGCGCCAGCCGGCTAGTTGGATATCCGATTACGATATCCCTTTTCCCTCCCTATCCCCCTCCCCCCTGCGGGGCGCTGATAAATTCCGCATGAAACGGTGGCTCGTGTGTCGATAACCCGGCGACGATGTAACCCGGACAGCGGCCGCGACAACCCGCAGGCCAGGCTCTCTGCTCTAATCGAAGCCGCACGGGGAAAGGTGAGAATCCGCTCGGAGCACGGCGAGTCGGACGGCCGGTGTTAATTCGCCGTCTTCGGAGGGTTTCCGCACCGACAGGACGATTTCACGCGTCGCGCGCGCGGCCGATTCGAGCGAGCGGCGGGGTACCGAGGCTCGTAATTGTTTAAGGAGCGACGACACCGGATGGTTACAAAAGTTTGCTGATTTTCTGTCGGCTCGAATTATGCTTTGAGGTTTTTAGAAGTAAGGTATATTGAGTGCTAAAGCGGAGAAGTTGTTTTAAATGCTTTATAAAGCGCTGCGTGGGTAAATACTTTGCTGCGCGCTATGGACTCCATTTACTCGCGTTAATTATGCAAAGTAAAGAGGCTTCATATTTTCAAAATCTGTTCTTTGTAATTATATTTCTAGTATGCTAAAGATGAAATGAAAATTAAATAATCGAGAAAGTGATTTTAAATCGTTGCGACAACACAAAGCAAAATCGCACGAAAATCGCTCAGACAGATTAACGTTGCGATTCGATAATAAATCGAAGTTCTCCGAAAGACGAAAATCATCTCGAACAGACCAATTTATTAAGAATAATCCAAAATGATGACAACGATCCTCAAGCGATCGCAACCATACCTTATCAACACTGTTGCACCAACAACCTCAGCAACCCCAACAAGTTCATCCCCGCAAAATTACTACAATTAATCGAAATAAAATAGAAATCTCCAGTCACGTAACTACTCTACCATCATCCACCGAACCGATTACCACCAAATTTTCAATCGCGACCGAATCCCCTCCATTCCCCAGTTAAACACATGTAAAACCGCATGTCCAGACCTGAAAATCCCATGGTCCCCGTTGGCGACCGAATAAAACTCGGCCGGCTGGCAACGCGTGCGACCGGCATAAAAACGAGGGCAAGGATCAGAGGCGCATCCGCGGAAAAATGTCCGGTGTCTGACCGGGGCCACCGAGTGGAAGTCGTTCGGTCACAGTGGACTTTTATTCGCGCCGGACACGAAGAGGCCGGCAGAAGAAACCATGGTCAGAAAAAGAGGGTAGCAGAGCGAGCAGCGCTGCAGCGAGACGAGCAACGGCGGCAGCAGAAGGCGCAGGAGCAGCAGCAGCAGGAAGACGTAAAAGAAGAAGCAGAGGAAAGAGAGAGGTACGTTTATTCGTCTGCAAATTAGTCACGAAGTCGGCAGATCGTAGTGTGGCAATGGAGGCGAGCGGATATAGTGGTGGCGCTGCCGCGAACGGTGGCGGCGGTGGATGGCCGGGTCCGGTGGTGGTGGTGGTGGTGGCTGGAATAGCTTCTGCTGGCAGGCCGAGAGAGCTCAACGTACGACCTTGGCGAGGCCTTGCGAGGTCGCTGACATGATTCCGTCCTGTCCACGGACTCTCGGTAGATCGCTGGGATTAGAAGAGAAGCAGGGAGGAGAAAGGCGCAAGCCAGGCCAGGCCAGGAAGAGGGAAGAGAGGAAAACGCTGGTCTCCGCCGACGACGGTGACTCTCTTATCATCCGTCGCGTCCTCTGTCAAGAGATTTTTATCGGTCCGACCCGGGGGCCGGGCTGTAAAACCCCTCTTATCCGGCAACCCGTCGCACATCCGGCAAATACGTAATTTACGCGGATCTAAGGTCGGCGACGAGCCGTGCGTGCGCCCGGTCTAACGAGCTCCGTGAAACCCGGCGATCGCGTCGATGCTGCCCGCGTCCGATCCTATCCGCTGGATCCTTGATCCACGGGATCGCGGAACATGGAACGATTGTCTTCCTTTAGCCGCTTGCGACCGGGATCGTTCTACCGTGAACGGCGGTCTTGGTTTTCGAAATTGTTACGATTTCTACCCCTCGCGTTGCGATTTATTTCGCACCGTGCCGATTGGCATCTGTTTCTTCTGAATTTTTCCTCCCTATAGTTACACGACTTTTCGCATCCTATACATATAAAATCAAACACCGCGACTCCTGCAACGCTACCAAGTTCTCAAAATAATATTTGAACGATGTTTAAACGAATTATTTTCAAATGCGACGCAACAACATCCAATGGCGCCGCAAAAGTCGCCGCCCGAGTGCAAAGGGTTAACCGTACCGCTGAAATCGCGACACCTCCCGTAGGGTCGAAAGAAGCCTTAGAAAGAAGACGGGGGGGGGGGGGGGGGGGGGGGGGGTGACGCAGAAGAGGAGGAAGCGACGTCGACAAAATGAAGGCCTGGACGCCCCGGGTTCCGTGAACAATCTCATTTCGACTTTAATTATACACCGGGGACACGCTTAAAGGTAGCCAAGAACGGAAAAAGAAACTGAAAAAGAGGCGGTCGACAGTTTTGCATCGGACGACACGGCATCGGGGCACGCGAAGCTCCGGCGCGGCCTTCCTCGCCGCGGACGCCGCTTCAACCCCGTTTCCCGCCCCGTTTTTGCCCTCCCCTCACCCCCTCCCTTCGCCGCGTTCCGATCCCTCGATCCTTAATTCGCGCAAGATACGCGCGGCGGGAGCAGGAAGAATCGAGCTTCGAGCTTCCTATAATCATCGGCTGGAAATGATACTCCGATACATAATAATGATCGTGGATATTACGTGGAACTAACGAGAGAGGCCCCGGCCCCTGCGCGTCGATCCTCTTCGCCGAGATCGGCGCGATTCCGCGCGGGGCCGGCTTCTTCGCTGCCTCGCTGCCGTCGATCGCCTTCGATGATCAACTCCGTTCGTTCGACGAAACGATCAAATTATTGGCGAACATTGAAGTTTCCAGTGGAAAACCGAGGTTCGAAAGTAGTGATTACTTTCGATGTACTACCGACGGTGGACGGATTTTTGCGATCGCCCAGATACACTGCTGCTCTGCTGCTGCTGCTGCTGCTACCCCGTAGAAATCGGTTTCTTTCTTTCGAACCGGCGCCTATTATTCTATACAGGGTGGGCCGAATCAAGTGTTATGCCCGCAAAACACTAGGCTGAATTTGATTTTTTAATGGTCTAGCCGGGGAGAACGGAGCACTGTCATTCCCATTCCCCTCCCCTGTGGATAATCGACGCGAGTGTAATAACACGTTGGCCGCGGAGATTTTACGCGTTTCGACGCGCCGGCGAATAAATAAAATACAAAGCCGGCGGACAGATTCGAGGAATTTTAACGAACGTCTCCGGCCAACATGACTCGGAAGCGGAATAAATATTTAGATGGCTCTGCATTTGGTATTTTTATAAAAGTACAAGCATCCCGGAACAAGCGAAAAGCGAAGCTAATCCGAGGAAGGGATAAATTGTTACGACCAGCGAACCAGCCGCGATTAAATTAAAGCGGTGATAGTAGCCCAAGCTGGAGTCGCTTTTTCTTTATTGTCGCGATGTCTTAATCCAGTAACTCGATTACCGGCGGTTGTAACATTCTCACCGACCACCCGATACATTTCTACTATTGCGGGCCGGTTCCGTTGGACGGCCACTAAGCGGGGTATGTTTAAGCAAAACTGACCCGTGCAACATTGCGCGCGCGCGCAAGTACGATCCGTTCGACGGATAACCGGGCACAGTTTTTGGAAAAATAAACTAGCCGCCGCGGCGTAATCATCTAAACAGCGTTCTCATCCTATTAGCCGAGCCTGGCATTACGCGCGCATTAGAACGAGTCGTTTGAAAAATCGCGCGGGCTATAATCCCATTGACTCGTAAAGAATCGGCTGGGATCGCCGCCGTTTCATCGATCCGGGAATTACGGGAGCAACAAAACATATTGTTGCACGCGTGTAAAAATAGACGTGCAAAGATACGCGTGTGAAAGAAATTCTTACATTAGAAAAAAGTGCTCGTCTGATTATAAAAAAGTGCTCGGAGCTATAAAGAGAATATAATACGGCAAGGGGTTGAAATCAGCCATCGCTACCCCGCAGAGAAAACCGCCATGGCGTTCCCCCCATTTCATCATCGCGGAACATTCTTCCCTTCGCGACACGGAGCGATCGCTGGCCGCGACTCGTTTAATTCCATTGATCAAACACTTTCTGCCATTAGCGAATGGCAAGATCTGATGGCGCCTCTCTCTCTCTCTCTATGATAGTTTCCTTTCCCGCACGGATGACACTTGTAATCTCGAGAGTGTAACTGGTGGCAGCGGCCAGTCCTAGGCAGTCCCGAGCGGACGCGTAACATGACTTTGAGGAATTATTCTCGTGCCGGGGGCAGGTTAAATCTCTCTCGCAGGTCTCTACCACTGTCAGACGGACGAGCGCGGTATAAATCCTCGCAGGTGTAAAACCTCGAGTGGACACGCGGCGTAACTCGTCGAGGGGGACCCGCGCACACGCGCGGCGGCTATCACGCGAGTCCGCGGCACCGTGCTTTATAAACACGCCCGGTAAAAATCATTAATAATAAACTTGTGGATGGGGAATTGTTGGCTTTATGTTGCGAGATTTCTCTTCCTCTCTGTCTCTCTCTCTCTCTCTTGCTCTCTCGCGCGCTAAATCTCGCTTTAAGTCTTCCTCTGTGTTTAGATCTCTTTTTGCTTCTGCGTGTCTGTACGTGTCTCTCTAAATCTCTCTCTGCATCTCTCTTTCTTCATTTTTCACTTCTTTGCAAATTTCTTCTTTTTTTCTCTTTTTTGAAAATTTCTTCATTTTCCTCTTTTTTTTTTTTTTAAATTTCTGTACTCATAGATCTATTCATCAATCTATATACCTGTCTAACTATCCATTTATCTATCTGTCTAGTTATCCATTTATCTACCTTTTTTTATCTATCTATTATTCTAGCTATTTATCTATTTATTCCTCTGTCTATGCATCAATCTATTTCTCCATCTATTTATTAATCTATTCGTCTATCTATCTATCCAACTATCCAGCTATCAAACTATTAATCTATCTATCTGCCTATCTATCTATTTATCAATCTATTCCTCTATCCAGCTGTGTATCTATGTATCTATGCATGTCTGTATCTATGTATCTATACATCTATGTATCTATCTATCCATCCGCCTTTTTTATTTATCCGTCTATCTAACTACCTACTTATCTATCCATCTACTTATCCATCCATCCATCTCCGAATCCATCCTCTTGTCCCTCTCTTAGAACCCCAATGGAAAAAAAAAGAATCGCCGGTAATTGACTTGTTGTCTCGGCGACGGCACGTAACGCGCAAGAAGATGAAACCATTGAACTCTAAGGGTACGATGATCTGTCGAGCGCAAGAAGCGAACGATACCCACCCCTTTCTTCCTGCCTCGGTGTGTACGTCCGCTACGCGGCTGACTGATCGAAGGACATTTACATCCAGACACGTAGATCCTTCAAAGGTGGCTGCGTATTCTTCAAAGCGTTACCACGGCGTTATTATTCATCATAGACGGTGGCAAATGTCACGGTAGAAAACAAACAAAATCACCGGACGGTTCTAACGAGATAGATAAATCATCGGACGCGATACCGGACAGAAAACGCGGCGTCATATAACGCCGTGGCACTTTTTGCTAGATTGAGCCATCATTTCGCTCAAAGTCTCCTTTGTTCGGTGAAAAAATTCACGTTTACACGAGGCAGACAATGCCCGCGGATCGGTGTTTCGACGTTCTTTGATGGTTTCTGCATGTTCGGTCGATAGCGAGGGACTATTTCGTTGGCGGAGATGGTAGACAATGTTCTGTGTTGTGTATGAATGTGTTGCATGTTAATATGTTGTATATAAATATTTTTTATAGATTAATATGTCAAATATAAATATATTATAGATTAATATGTTATATATAAATATGTTATAGATAAATATGACACATATAAATATGTCATATAATATAATTATTATGTATAAATATTAAAAGGAGATATATCTGTAATATCCAAAAAAGAAAATTACATTCCTCTGTAACAAACAGGACTTTCTCCTGCAAATGTTCGGTATCCAATTTTAATAATCGAACGCTTTACATTTTTTACTATTACTATTGTTCACGTACCTTATCATTATTGTTATCTCTAACTTGAAAATGATAAAGGTCGAGCTGCTATTATTAACTCGCACAAGACAGGATTCGGAAACGCCGGCGCTCCGACGACTACCGGGCATGGAAAAGAAGTTGAAGAGCGATAAAAAAAAGGAAAGAATTAGAATTGTTATTAATGACGGTGGATCTCCCATCAATCATACGAGACGACGAATGAGCTATAACTGGCTCTACGAAACGCGCGGAGCGGAAATTGCTATAAACGAGCGCGCGTAGATTTGATTGTTCGGTCTTCCGACTAACGCGTTTGTTAAACTGGCACAACACGCGGAATATTGAATTAACGTGTCTCTATTTTTAGAGCAGCCGAATACAAATCTACAGGTTTGTTAAAATCTGATTAATATAAAAATTCGAGGTTTATTGGAACCTGCACCCTGATAATATTTTTGCGAGCGCTCTTCTTCGCTGTTTGCAAGGATTTTAACGAGGATACATGTCGTTAACGTTAACGAACATATCATTAAGGGTACACGATAGCCAATTCCTTTTTTAATTAAAGGTTGCAGTCTTTTTTCAGATATTCGCATGCATAATGCATCTGGTTCTCTGCAATATTTCCCAAGTTTTTTTAGCCTTTTCTTTCCGCGAGACAATTAACGAGGATGCATTTCGGTAACGTTAATACGTTGTCGAGAAATAATCACGCGGTGCAAATTCTTGTAATTCAATTTTAGTCGGATGAAATTTTTGTAATAACGAATTGGACACTTGTTGTTAACATTGATTGGAAATGTTGGCAGTCGATCCTTTCTTTAAATATTATAGATATCCATAGTGTGTAGTTACAATTTATCCAGAAGCATTTTACTGGTTACATATAAAACGCCACCATTTATAAGAACAAAAAGTTAAAATATTAATATTATTAATATAGTTTCATTAACCCTTTTCCTATTATATAGTATCAGACTCGTAACGAAAATTTGCAATATATAACTATATTAAATATACACGTCATTTACATCCCTTAAATTAAAATCAAATTTTATTCATTTACCATTAATATTTAAATATTGAAGCAAAGGCTACCACATAATTAATATATAAATTTTCTGTCTGGTACAGCACATCTATTAATAACAAACGAATGCTAGTCCACGTAACCGTAAAACAAGAAAAATAATAACGCAAGGGGTTGAAACGAAAAATATGCAAGCGCTACCCGAGACAAATACTTCAGCCGCACGTTTAGCATAATCTACAGGAGACCCTGCCGCACGGTTATAATTGATTTCGGGATCAACGTCAGTCCTCGACTCATTCTAGCGTGCGCAACAGAATACCCTAAAGTCCCGGGATCCTTTTTATAACCACCCCCCCGTCCAGCGTCTCGTTCTTATTTCCGAACATAAATCTCGCGGCCGCGGTGCCCACGGCGCGAAAGAAAGCCCGGTACAAATAAATACTGCCAACGTTTCTGGTGTCGAACCGGGGCCCAACAATAGGTCCGCCGACTGCCGAGCGCGCCCGGCCTAATCTCTTATTCCCCTTTTCGCTGGGCGGAATCCTCTTTTCCGCCGACGGCTGTCCGTTTCCATGTTTGAGAGGCGTGAAATATCGCCGCGTGATTACGGAGAGGGCACCGCTTTGGAGCAGCCGTAAAACTTACTACGGCGGCACCGGATAACCCTTTTCCGACCCGGCTCGATAACCCCCACCCCCCACCCCCTCCGACCCCGCGCCCTGATAATCGTTTTCTTGGAAAATAAGTCGGAGGAATGGAGGGAACGCCACGGTGAAAATGGGGCGGTCGTTCGAATCAAATTTAACTACTTCGCGTTTGCATTGTGCTCGTTTAATTAACAATGAACTGTATATAATATACCGAGGTTGACGGGTGACTGGCATAAGTTGACCTGTAAGAGTTGCAAGACGAGGCTTGCTCGAATTTTTTAGCATTTTTTGTGATGAAATATAGGTAACGATTTTCAATGGGAGCAGCTTCGTAAAATCGATGACTGTGAAATGAGAAATGTGAAACTGGTCATTTGCCGCAGTAAATAAGTAAATACATGTGTGTATATATATTTATTCATTTTCTATATATTATTAGGTGAATATGTTATTGATTAGTAAGTGTATTGGAAGGGAAATAGTGTACGCAGGTGAAGAATTGTACAAGTTTACCCCACAAATCAATGATTTTAGAATTTGAAGAATCGAGTATCATTTGAAAAGAGACTAGCATCGATGCATTGTTCGATGCAAAGAAAAACAAAACGATAAAAAGTCTAAAAACACCGCCACTATTTTCATCCGAAAGAAGCTGCTAACACAGCAAATAACTCTAAATATAAACGCAATTTCTTGCAAACGATTATTTATTTCACACAAGAACTTTAATTATCAAGTATCTCACATAGCAACCCCTAATACAATTCCTTCTCGGGAGCTTTTCTACTCGAAAACGCTGCTCTCCTCATCCTCCGCGTCCACCAAAGAGCACAGAATCTTGGAGGACCAATAAATCCGGTGCTCGACAAAGTAATCGCGGTAAGAAGAGGCCGGGTGATCCGGGCACAGATCGAGATTCGCTTTTCGATCGCGACCGGCAACGGTAACGCCGCGGCGGGTAAGTGATCGTCCACGTGGGCGACCGAACGCGTCGTGTTGCAGATAGATAAAGTTAATAGCTCCATCCATTCAGCCAGCGCCGATTATTGCTAGGACTTGCGCGCTCGCTCGCTCCGCGCGATCGTAACCGAGAGCCGGACACCGAAGGGCTTATTACTCGCACGACACCGTTGCGGTACGTTCGTCGAATTCCTTTGTGTCGCCGGCCGTTCATCTTCCAGGAAGATTCGAGCGTGCTGGGTCCGCGCGAAGGGGCGGAAACGGCTTCGTGACTTTTACCAATCCTCGGAGTCGCGCGCGGCAGAAGGGTGCGCGCGCGCGCGCGCGGATTCGAAAACATTGTTGCAGAGCTCGTGGGAATCCCATTACGCTCCGCCGCTAGAAAGAAACTGCACAATGAGGCATCGCGGTGGAAGAGAAGAAGAAGAAGAAGAAGAAAAAAAGAGGAACGTCGAGAGGATCCCGGCGCGGGGAGAAAGAAAACAGCCCGAGGAAGAAAACGCTCCGTCCTTTCGCCGACCGAAGGACCAAGCTCATTTAGTCGCCGGAGGTTTCTGCACGAGCGGAAACCATGATGGGACGTGACCAGCCGAAACTATCTCACGCGCAGCGTTTGTTGCTCGCACGGCTCGATCACGATGAAAGAACCCGGTGTGTTCTCCACGAAAACGAACGACCTTTTTCGTTCTAGGAACCACAGCTGAATCTCGGCCACCGCAGCTGCTGCATTGGCACTTTGTTTGCGCGGTCGCTTCTTGCGTGGCTACGTGAATCGTTGCCGATGCCCACGGTTAACCCCTTCGGTGATGGACGACGACGCGTCGTTGTCGATTACAACTTCGGAGAATCTTCTCTTCGTATCTTTCATGGATTGCGTTCTTTATTCTTCTTCGTCGATGAATTTTTTAATATATTCGGTTTCGCACAATCTTTTTAATTTATTCTTAAAACTTTGTCAAACCGTGTCAGACAGATTTTGTTGTTTTTCATTTGCTTCTTTAAATTTAGGAATCAATCTTAACATATAAATATTAAAATCTGTTTTTCGAGTGTCTTCGATTGATTAAAGTTCATTTGTTCAGCATAAGAGTATGGATATACTGTATAATAAATTAAATTCTGGATGTCAACCCCTAAAAATCTCATCAAATCTAAGTAATTTAATTTAATGAAACCGCAGCTATAAATTAAAATTTATCACAGCGAATGGAACCTCGATACTGTCACATTCTTAATATTTTCATCGAATTCATTTTCAAAATTCTGAGAACTAATCAATAATTAATATCGCCGCTAAGCATCGAGTTTAATAAAAGGGGTAAAGTGGTAATACCGCGTAATCAAAAGAAAACGTCCACCGAACAGACGACCATTGCGAACGCATCAGAAACTAAGTAACCAACCATCCCATTATCCCCGCGTTCGTGTGTCACTCTGCACGGACGATCGAGGCACGACGGTGGCACGTCCCGACCCGTGACCTGAAAATTAACCCTCGCGTCACCAGACTGGCACCAGACGCCGCCGTTGAAATATCTCCGGCCGCGAAGGGGGTTGTGGAGCCGCCAAGGACGAGACCGCGGGTACGGGCAACACGGCCACCGAGGAATAATAAATGTTCGCGACCTGTGATTGGACGCCGGGGATGATCGAGAAAAAGCCCCGGCAGAGAAGTGTTCTCCTTCTTCTTCGCCCCGCGTGGAACCGACCGGGCGATGATCGCGGCTGAACATAGCCCCGCGCGCCGTCCGTTGCTATTAATGTCAGGGTGCGACGTGCATTTTGATCGGAAAGATTAATTATAATCGAGACTGAGATCGATGACTCTGGATTTTACGTCAAGTGCTGTTATTAAGCCTAACGAGGTTCTCTAAGGATCGATGGGCTCCGGGGGCTGACGCTGTTACAGACGCCGCGCAGCCGCGCGCGGTCCCCCTCCCTCTCTCTCTTTCTCTCTCTATCTCTCTCTATCTATCTCTATCTCTTATGGATACCAAATGGACGAACAGAACACGCTGGCGCCGCTAGGTTCTTAACCTAGATCTAAAAAGGAATATCATCTCTACCAGGACAAGCGTCCTCACGTACATGTAAAGTATATACTGATTGGATCGAGTCTACGGGGTCGGGCCACGGGGATTCAATCGCAGCTGCTGCCGAGGGGCTCAAAGACAAACTAAAGTGCTCGAGGATGCGCGAAGACGGATGGGGCAAGGCGCGCGGGACCAGGAAACTCGGCACCATCTGGAACCGCGAACGATTCCATACAACTCGATCCGACAGGAATTCAGAAACCTTTTGATCGCTTGGGATCGGAGACCTCGTACCTTCGGCGACGATCCCTTATTTTCTGTTGCAACGTTATTGGTACATCATTGGTACATTATTGGTACATTATCTGCATTCGATCTGCACTTCATTTCTCGATTAATTACTTAATAACTTTCTTGCTTCATTACTCAATCAATTATTATATTACTTAATTACTTAGTCAACAATTTCCTATCTTCATTATTGCATTATTTTTTTTACTTAATTACTGCCTTACTTACTCACGTAATTATTTTTTTACTTTATTACTTACTTAATTCTTGCCTTACTTACTTACTGAATCACTGAGATTTTTTTTACTGAATCACTTACTCAATTATTTTCTTACATAATCACTTACTAAATTACTCACTTCATTATCTTTTTACTGAAGTATTTACCTACTTGATGATTTACTTATTCACTTATTTAATTATTTACTGAATTGCTCGCTCACTTTCATACTTCTTTTTATTCTACGCTATTATATATCGTATCATCCTTGCCTCTTTATTTTATTCGTGTACTTATTTAATAGTGCTATATTTTATTCGCGTATTTATTGAACTATGCTTATATGTTATCGTCCTTATTGAACTGTGCTATATATTGTCATCCTAATTTTTATCATAATTTCTCACCCTTGTGTCCATTTACTTTCTCACACACCTATATCATCTACCGCTACCGATTCAAAATTTGTCGAATCCCGACGCCTCGGTCGTTCGTTCCACGGCTCGCTTTAATTCACCCACAGGTAAACGCCGGCGCGCATTCAATTATTCGAAATGATACACCGAGACCCGTAGATCTATCCTCCGGTTCCACCCACGCGCGGGCCGAGCGTAAAACCGTCCCCGGGCCGGAGTCGTCCAGCGACGGAACGCGCGGCTGGAGCACACCTGCGGGACGGATCACGGGCGCAGGAAACGAGGGCAAAAATCATAAGTCGTCGGTTCGATGGGGCAATAAAGCGGTTCTCCGCCCATCGCCCGTATGAATCGTTAGGGTACGGCCGCGGCGCGCGATCAACGACGACGACGACGACGACGACGACGAACGAGCGAGCGAGAGAGGGTTCAGCCACCTTGGCCACGACCATAATTCTTTCGGTGCGCGAGGGGCCGCCGCAAAAACGCGCGCCCGTAAAGTATATCGCGCGCGCGAAAGTGGGCGACACCGTGGAAGATATATCCACGTGCCTCAAATGAACGTTATGTAAATACGCGTTTAAGCTCCGGAGCGAGAGAGAAAGAGAAAGAGAGAGAGAGAGAGAAAAAGAAAGAGAAAGAGAGAGACGGCGCCCGGGAAATGAAAGGGACGCGGATGGTCGATACGTGTGCGTCGCGCATGCCGTCGTGGTACGTGGCTAAAGTAAATTGGTGGTCTGCCGTTGATGTATGGTAGAGTAATATTACGTACAGCCTGTCTTCTTCATGCATATTCATTCGAGACGATCTCCGGAGAGTCAATTCACTGTGCTATTCTGTGCTTAAAGCCGATCTCCTGCGCGGATCACGCTTCCGATACCCTCCTCCGTCGATCCTTCTCCGAGAACAACGGCCCGGCGTTATTGGACCACTTACCGGTTCTGAATTTAACCAGGGCCATTGTCTCGTGAGTCATGCCCCTCGTTTCGTGCCTGTGCGGCACCGCGTGCTTGCCGCATCGGTTGCTGCTTCGATCGATGCCGTTTCGTTCGAGATGCGGCGGAGCAATGTTACCCTGTACCATTTTCTTTGAAATTGAAGAAATTAAGGAAATGGCGTGAATAAGGTAAGAGAATAAATTGGGGAAATTGGAAGGTGTATTAGAGAGGTTAAAAAGTAAGTTGTTGAAATTAGAGGAATAGATTACAGAAATTAAAGAAATTGAAGAGATTGAAGAAATAGATCAAAGAAATTAAAGATATAAGTCAAAGAAACTAAAGAAAGAAATTAAAGAAATTGAAGAAATGAATTACAGAAATTAAAGACATTATAGAAATTAAAGAAATTAAAGAAATTGAAGAAATAAATTAAAGGAATTGAAGAAATAAATTACGGAAATTAAAGAAATTAAAGGAATAAAATACAGAAGTCAAAGAAATAAATTACAGAAACTGAAGACAGTAAAGAAATAAATTGGCCAAATTTAGAAAATAAATTGAAAAAATTGAAAATTATCTTGAGCCCTGATAGAACAATGTTTGTGGTGGCTCAGCGTCACCACTCGAGTGCAAGGGATTAACATTATCCAGAAAATACATAAATTAGATTTAGCGTACATAAAAGACGAACTATAATCAAACTTTGGTCCAAATGACATTCATCAAGAATCTGCCAATCGTTGCATCAATATTCCACCCCACGCGAAGCAACATTGAATTTCCAACGAAGATCGAGACGGTCATTGTACCGCGCGACAAGCCCGCGCGGATCCCCCCGTTCAATATCGAAGGCAACTCTTTGCCCGGGCTCGAGCAGAGATTGTCCTACTCGCGGCGCGACCCTCGGGCTGCAACAAATCCAATTTCTCCCCGTCAATCTCCTACCGAGCGCGAAAAACCGGCGCGTCCTAATGCTCCTTGGTTACCCAGCGTCGGTAGCAGTGTGCTCGTCGCGGACCCCGTCGGCGAATAATCCAAGGTATCAACGGAAGAGCAAAAAGGGGGATGGGGCTCCGGGTGGATAAGGACAGTCTGCGGCCCACGAACGGACAGGTAATCTGCATGCCTAATAATCTCTTGGTCGTCGCGCCATGCAAATACTCCCCTGCGCGCGTCCGTTTTGACATTCGTTCCAAGGTCTCAGAAACCGTGTGTCCGGTCGCGACCGGGCTTATCAGCGCCCGCTGCGTTCCGTTTCTGGAACGACGGCTAATGGACCGAGAATCGCTTTGTTGCCGCGCACAATGGTTCGATCTTAAATCCGATCGAATATCATATCCTCTGAATTAATTTTAAATCAAAGTGCCTTGGTCAATTTTAACCGTTTGCACTCGAAGCATGCGGCTCTGAAGCACCACTGACTTTATCCCATCACGCTCCGTAATCATTTTTATGCTAAAAAAGTTTAAATTTACAAAATTGTCAACAGTGAAACTGTTGTGTCGCGAGAATCAATTTCACATGTTATATAATACACTTTTGTCACATAAAATAAAAATAGTATAAACCAGAAAAATTATTTTAGATTTAGCGATAAAATGGCTTCGAGTGGGTTAAAAAGTATGGATTAATCGATTCGAGGAAAAACAATGGACTGAGATTTTTATAAAAGTTGCGATACCGTAAAATGGCATCAGGGGGGTAAGACGAAGCGGGTCGTTGGATATCGGAGGCCTATCGATCATCGAAGGGCACAATGCGGAGACAAACGGCGGACAGGAACCCGTAGGAAGAAGACGTGGCCCGCGGGTCCACGGGCCGGGAGTAGGAGGATCGGAATCGCGGAGGTTATAAACCCGCGTCGGCCGGTACGTAGAGATGGAATGCGTCATTAATGCCTCGGCCATGGCACCGCGGCAGATCAAGTCCTTATGGCAGGCATTCATAGTTATTATCCGCGTCTTCGCAGGAAGTTATATTTTAACGGTCGTAAAGGCTCCGGCGCGAGGCCCCGCGAACGCTGTTTGCCCGCCGGGTATAAGTGCTCATGCAAATACAAAGGTAAACGCGTCTTTCTGCGACGCGGATCCACGGCCGCTGCGCCGGGAAATGTCACCGGGAGGTGCGCGTCGTCGTCTTCGTCGTCGTCGTCATCGTCGCCGCGACGGCAAGAGTTGCCAGAAGTTCGGGGATGGAACGTGGACGGAGGAGCTTTTCCACGGGGACCATCGCCGCGGATTAATTTATGGGCCGTTTCGTGTTACGAGAGGACGACTGTCCGAGACAACCTGCCGCTCCACGCCGGTGCTTAGGAAGACAACGGGCGAAGTGGGATGGGCGACGCTTGTACCTGTTGCGCTGTGGTCGCGCTACCTTGAACGCGCTCCGTCTGTGCGCGCACTCTCTCTCTATAATATGCACTCGTAAATATCAATCAATCGACTATCTATGACTCGACTTATTCGCCGCGACTGCCGCCTTGTTAGAGATTATATACGGACTTGCGGGTTTTATAGACACCGCCGTGTTCATAGGTTTCCGGGCGCATGGTTTCGAGCGTTACTCGGATGCCTCGATGTGCGGGATCGTCGTTCTCGCCGCGGAGTATATAAATCGAACGGGTCTGCGAAATAGTTCGAAAAAGTCGAGCGACGCTCCATGGAGAATTATTATTAATTATTTCGGGTATATCTGACTGTAACTGATTTGATGATACATACTTCATCAATTGAGAGAAGATTTAAAATTGTAGAAATTCTACTGAATTGGGTAGGTTGTTTAAAATTATTTGTAACATTGCATAGTATTCTTCGACCTTGTTCACTATAAAATTTTGCGAAGTCGATATGCGACAGTAACCAATAAAATAACTCAACGTGACTGATGTATATTACTTCATGCTGAGATCAAGACTAAGAATATTATTACTATTATTATTCATTATTACACCTGGAAATATTTTTATAACATCGATAACGATAAAAGGAATCGTTTTGACTAATTTAGTTGTCAAGCAGTCCACCACTGAGCAAATACGAAATGAAATAAACAAGTTCCAAATTTCCTTCGAGACGCCGCAAAATTCGGCCAAAAGAAAATGGCGGCGGGCAAAGTGGCGGTACACGCGAAGACCGGGCGTTCGTTTGATCCGTCGCCCGTTAAAAAAGTGAAAGACAGGACTTCTGTTTCAACCGGCGTTGACGAATAAAAAAGGATTTACGTTCTAGGTTCCGGGTACACTTCCCCAGGGGATTATTTTTAGCCGGACGAGTTTTACGAGCGATGCCGAAGCGGCCGGCAGGCTCGTTTATTTTTCGGGGCCGACGAAAGAAAACGCTGGATGGAAACGGGACGAAAGTAGATGTTACAAGTTACAGACGAGACTTCCGTTCTTCCTAGGAACGCGGAGGCAGGCGTAACTCTTCCTTCTTCTTCTTCTTTTTTTCTCCGCCCCTTCTGACGGCGCTCATTTCGACAGGAATATATGAGACGTTTGTTAGAACGTCTCCGCGGTCTCCTATTCGGCGAGCCGCTCCCGCGGATTTTAGATTCCTAGAAACGTTTCGCTGTCTGCCATATTCGGTACACTCGAACGACTCGGCGAATGCCGCGGAAGCGGCACGACAGACGCTGGGAAACGAACGTCGGTGATTCTACTTAACCCTTGCGTGTCAATAACCGAAATTGTTGACGTTCTGCAACCGGCGTGGCGCGAGCACCCCTGCCGAAGGACTCCTATAGCACGTAACTATTTTATTTGACCTTTAAATAATTATATAAACATTCATTTTCACTTATTCTATAATTATTACTGGAACAAAATATTATTTGTATTAATCGTATGGAGAATTTCTACCCTTTCTTAAATTTCGCACCATTTTATACTCTGAGCGTTTATCTAACTTTATCGATAAATTTCAGAAATTTTCTCAGGATAAAATTGAAATATTTGAAATTGGCTTTGAAATATTTAAAACTGGCTTTGAAATATTTAAAATTGGTTTTGAAATATTTAAAATTGGCTTTGAAATATTTAAAATTGGGTGTGACATATTTAACATTGGCTTTGAAATATTTAAAATTGGGTGACATATTTAAAATTGGCTTTGGAATATTTAACCGCGTTTAATTATACTACTCGTGTACGAATATAATTTCGCAGTGCAATATGGCGCCCAGTTATCGACACGCCGTTTAACCGAATTAGAGCCGCGTCGCGTTGCCCCGAAACTGCGAGGATCCGCTCGGGTAAAATTAAATTTTAACATCCGGTAAAATGTTCCGGCTTTACGTCCAAGTTTCCCGGTGTTTTTAGCACCGTGGAATTTACACTAGTTTAAAAGTCGACGTATAATTAAAACTAGCCGGGGACGTGCACGTCAAGACGAACCCCGGCGAGCTTACGACGCGGCTCTATAATTTTCGAGTAACACACCGTGCTCGGCCGTTAATTCTAATTAGAAAGTTTCGAAGCTTCTTATCGGCGAGCAAATTTCCCTACTTCGAGAGTACCAAACTTCTCCCCCGCCGGATATTTTACGCGGATATTTTACCCGAATAATTCCCGCGGATATTTTACGCGGCCCGGAGAATCTCGAGTGGTCCTTTTCTCCGAAAAAGCGTTCGACCGAGTGTGGCGCGCGGTTTCGTTCCGCGCGGCAAAGGAAAGGAGTTCATCAAGAGGTAAAGGCCGGCGCGCATTTTTCCCGCAGCGGGGAGAGAACACGCGGGACATAATTCGTAAAACACGCGCACGCTCACGTGCGCGCACCGCGTTTATGGTGCCGCCGGTCGAACAGCTCTCCACGATCTACCCTTAACGATGACCCAAATGACCCCGCCGCCGGACCCCGGCGAGGGCAATCTCGGAAAGCTCGCGGTTAGCTAAACGTAACACGTTCCGCGCAACATCCTCCTCCGTATGGAATTTTCTTGCGAGCCAGGAAACGCGGCTATTATTATTCCGCGCGCGACCGCCGAGGGTGAACATGTGCGTTGATTATCCGGCATGTGACTTACGGCGGCGACCGTTTAACAACGATGCCGTCGATCCGCGCGGAGACCCCGCTCGCGATTAGCCGGTCGCTTTAACCGTTCGTGCCGCGCGATTTTAGTGAAATTCTTACCCAAAGTTGCGCACGATATCTTTTTATGCGAAACGTGGAAGACAATCTTTGTTTCAGTTTCATCTGACTTAAGATATTGAATTAAGATATTACTTCAGAATTGATGTAAAACGAGTAACACCTTTCTTATTATTTTTTTTTGTACTTATTAATTTTGTTTAATTATATTTAGACAAGATTTTAGAGAAATTGATACCCCAAGATGTACACGATATTTTTTAATGCAAAAGGCGAGAGATCTTTATTTTATTCATATGACTTAGGTTGAAAGCTTCGACTCTACTGTAAAATTTCGAATTTAACAGTTCTAAGGGATGTTATTTTCTTCAACTAATATTTAGGGGTAGTTTACGATCGAACATCTTTCTAAATAAATTTTGTGACATGCTTGATACAATCTGTTACCCTTCTAATTAAACAGACCATAATCATCGACTACTTTGGTCACATAGAATACTTCGTAACCCACTCAACTAACCAAAAGATATAAAATAGTGTATACAAAAATACATTAAAAAATGCAAGGTTATGCCCAACGATAATATCAAAAATAATTCATATCAAACAATTCATACATCTACGAAAATAAATATATACAAATATTAACGAATCCAAAATATCAATGATTAACGGTGTAACCATAAGCAAACCATCGTTCCCCTTTTCACAGGAATAATAGAAAGCCTCCGGGCGCAGAAACGAATCCCGATCGTGTCCGGAACAAACAACACCTGCTTAGAATAGATCAGAGAGCAACCTGGTTAAGATCCTCGGAATTCCACGGTGCCTAACAAACCCTAACCTGGTATTACCGAATCGAAAATAGAGCAAACGCGGGCGAGAGCGGTTCGACGTAAACTAATTTTCCGAGAAACGGCGCGGCGTGTTTCTCGCACGCGATGGACACACCCGAGAGCCCTTCAGCGAAACAGAAAAACCGTTCGCCGCAGCCAGCGGATGGAACTGTATCGCGGTTCAAGTCCGAATATACGTATGCTCCTCGCGTCGGGCACGGTAACGGGAGGAGGGTCTCTCTCTCTCTCTGTTTCGCGATCGTAACCGGTGGCCGTCGGTGGATCGGCTTAGGACTCATTAGCGTAGCCGGTAATGAAACGATACGCGATCCTCGGGCACGCTTTGCGGAAGAACACGAGCGCGGCCATTAGAGAAAATACCCCCGGTAAGTACTAATCTCCGATCCCGCTGGTCCAAGGACGGGTAAATCATTAGTCTCGGCGTGTTTGGGGGGCTAATAACCAATGCCGGATGCCCCCCACCTCTCCCCCTCCTCCTCCGGTCCCGATCGATCGATTGTACGATCTACGACGCGCTTCACACGTGGATCCTCTCTCTCTCTCTCTCGCTCTTTCTCTCTCTCTCTCTCTTTCGCGCGTACCCGTCGACGATCAATTGAAATTCCAGATAAAGACGACGCGGGAACTTGGATGCAGCCGGTGAATCCACGGGATTTCTGCACCGTTTCGATCGCACCTGTCCACCGGATGAAACGCCGGATTCGGCCCGCCCTCTCGTTTCCGGCTTTTAATCGGTCGCGTGCACGGTTCTAGCGCGCGGAACGAGCGACGATGATACAGAGGCGGAATTTCGACGCGAAGCGTAACTAAAGCCAATCGTGGGATGACGAGATGATGCAGGGAGCGCCAGGTTGGTTGCGACGATTTTATCGATTGATGAAAAATACTAATCTTCGCTTGGATATCCTATAGAGCCTAATTAAAATCAAAGAATTGTTCAAAACTGCTACTATTAGATCGTTCGGAAAGTCGTTTCGTTTTTTTTCTTGGTGGAAATGAAACACAATAGATTACTAAACAAAAACTATTGCAAAGAATCGAACGAAATTTTTAGCAAACAATACTTACTACATCAGTTGTCCAAATATATAATGATTATGCAACTTGAGCGTGAAGTTGGCTGTGAAAAAATTAAGTCTTTTCTTGGGAAAAACGAAATTACTTTCCGAACAACCCAATATTATCATCAGCAAAATAATGAAACGTTGCCTTCCCGTATCCTCCAAAAGGTAACAAGAAAAAGATAGAAAAGAGATAGAAAAAAGAAAAAATATCTTCTATCAACCGGCTCGAGGTCAAAGTGTATCCCTCGTTTCGGGTTATCGCGGGTCAAGCCCGCGAATCCTGGGGCGCGCGGGGCATCGTTTCGCGATGCATTCGAACGACCCCCGCCCGCTTTGCAAAAGCGGGCCGCCTCGAATCGGACATCGCGGCGAAGCGGAACCCGCGCGCGGCCGATCCGCGGCAGATAACGAAATGACTCCCGGGACCGGTCTCTCTCTCGCGCACGGCTCCCAAGAATAATGATGGTTCGTCCGGGCCGGTGCACCACCTTATTATTACACGTATCGCGTAATGCCGTCGGCGCGGAGTTCCTTTTCCACGTACCGACATCGAGACACCGGCGCGCCATCAACGACCGTACCACCGCTCTCTTGCCTTCGTAACTGTTCGTTCACCCGACCTTCGCAAGGTCACGGAGCTAGAGCTGCTACAAAAAAAAGGGGAGCAAGGAACGAGCAGCCGAACGCGGGACGGCGGGGAGGCGAGAGAACCGAGAGAACCGAGAGAGGAGCGAGAGAGAGAGAGAGAGAGAGAGAGAGAGAGAGAGAGAGAGGAGAGCTGGAGAGAGGGACGAGAGGAAAGAAGTGACGAGTGGGAATGAGAGCGATGGAAGAGAAAGAAAGAAAAAGACAGAGAGAGAGGAGAGAGCCAGCAAGTGAGAATGAAAGCAAAAGAAAAAGAGAGAGGAGACTGGCTAGTGAGAATGAGAGCAACATAAGAAAGAGAAAGAGACCCGGCAAGTGAGAATGAAAGCAATAGAAGTAAAAGGAGCAAAAAGAGACGGAAAACTGGCAAGTGAGAGAGCAACAGAAGAGAAAGAGAGAGGGGGAAGAGACTATCGAGTGAGAATGAGAGCAATATGAGAAAGAAAGACGGAAAGAGAACTAAATGAAAATGACAGGGATAGAAAAGAGAGGAAGAACTGTGAAGTAAGAATGAGACCAACGCGAGAAAGAAGGAGAGAATTGGCGAATAAAAATGACAGCAATACAAAACAGAGAAGGAACTATAAAGTGAGAATGGGAAGAACACAAGAATGAAAGAGAGACCTAGCAAATGAAAATGACGGAGATAGAAAGCAAAGAAAGAACTACGAGGTGAGAATGAGAGCAACGTAAGAAAGAGGGAGATGAGAGGAATGGAAGAGGGGGGGAGGCTCGAGGAAGAAGGCAGGGTCTAATCAACGCCCGGAGTCATGCTCCAGAGAGCACCGCGCGCCAAGGAAAGGCGGAAAAAGGAGGAAAGAGAGCGGGGCCGGGGGGGGGGGGGGGGGGGGGGGGGGGATAAAAAGCGACGGGAAAAGAACAGTCGAATCGCCGAAGCATCGGGACGACCGAGAAGAAACGGTCGATGAGGTGCCAGCTACCGGAATGAAGAAACTGGATCTATACTCGGTGGAACGAATCCGGTGACCTGCTCGAGTATCTCGCGCTGCCAAACGATAGCCATTGGCAGTCCTGAATGAAGACGACCGGCAGTCCACCTTGGCTGCTAGGACTTGCTAGCACATGATTGGATTTAGGTATCGCGTTGAACCTTTACAGCGACAATTGTGTATTTCGAAAAATCAGCAGAGTCTGGGAGTCATAAAATCGTGGAAATAATAATTTCTGATAATTTAGAATAAAAATTCATAACAATGATTTATAATAATAATTCATAATAATAATTTACTGAAACGAAAGCTTCCCGATGTCAGCCCTCAGGGAGAACATAATTTCATATAATAAATTAAATTGTCTCGGTCGCATTTAGCAGAACGGCATTTTCGGCTCTACAAAATGGCGTCTATCCACGACCGATCTTTTTCGCGGCGTAGAGCATTTTATCATAGCCGCGCTGTGTCCCCCGCCGGAAGGCCGAGAAGAGGAACAAGTCGATTAGTCAAGGCTGAGAGTACACGCCTACCCGCGACTTCTCGTTCGAGAGATGCACCTAGATTGCACGTTGCAATGCCGTTGTGCACGATGAACTTGGAAACTATCCACGGCTAGAGCCCCTAGGCGCGTCCTTAATGTCGGTTTTGCTTCCGATGATATCGAGCGCCACGACGGCGAACGAAAGGGAATCAAAATAACATTTGCTTTCGCGGGAGGCGCGGCGTTGCAACATTTCATAATTTAATGTAAACTTATGGGAAAATTCTCCTTGGAAAAATACGATGTTGGTAATACTTTATAGCACTGTAATAGTGATTAAATTATTAATATTGTAAAGCGAGCATTTACGTGCAATCGAAATTCGAGATTTCACAGAATCAAAATATAACATTTTCTTTCGAAAGAGGCGCAACTCGCAACAATTCATACTTCAACATCAAATTTTGGGAAAATTCTCTTCGGCAAAATACAACCTTAATAATGCCTAATAACACTTTAAAAGCGATAACATTGTAACGCAAACACTTACGCGCAATCGAAACGCGAGATTCCATGCGCGCCGATCTAACAGAAACTCCAAAGCGGTTATTGCGCGAGGAAAAGCGCATCGCGAATCGTGTGCAACCGTGATCCGCGTGGCTACGTATAGAAGAACATCAACGCCCATTACCCGAACGCATCGAATCCGCAGTTGCATAGAAATAACTTGGAAACGGCAAAAACTTCCTGGAACACTATCCCGCTCGAAGTGTCGAGAGACCATTAACCCTCCGAAGCGCTAGATGCGCGGCGAGCTTACTGCCGCGTCTCTCCCCATTTATTTCGTAACATTCAGCGAGTTATTATGGTATTCAGGATGTATCGTGCGCAAGAAGCAATTATTACCAGGATTTTTGTATCTCCCTCTTAAAGCATGATCGTTCTGTTTCCTGCGCGAGCTATCCGCGCGCAAAAACATCGAGGAAACGCGTACTTTGCTCGCGAAGCGTCTGTTTCCACGATTACCGTCGGAATCACAAGCTTCGATAACTCGACAACCATGGCGCGGTTCGGCATTCGTCGTAGGCTTTATTTAGAAATATTTCCCTATTTATTGAAACCTTTATTTTGAAATTCTTCGGTAAGTAGACACTATACGCTGTAATTACGAGTATTTTAGTATTTAGCGTGTACTGCATTTACGAATGCTTTAGTATTTAGTATACACTGCATTTATAAATATTTTAGTAATTCTCGGACTTTATTTATAAATATACCGTAGTATTTACTACATACTGTATTTATAAATAATTAGTATTCGCCACTTACTTCCTGTACTTTTTTATTCATAAACGCTTCAGCATTTACTACACATTTTACTTGCAGCGACTGTAGCGTCACACTTCATTAACGTGTACTATATAATTCGCTTCGATATTTATTATAAAAATGATTCGAGATCGATCGAATGCACAGCATCGTAATCTTTCGTTTCGCACGTTTCGGCGCGTGCGGATCGCAATTCGAGCCGCGAGCTCGCGAGAATCGTTTGCGCCGCCGCGATTCTCCAAGCCACGCGTTCGCACGGGCGACGGGGACTTCGGCTAGCCTTCCACCGAGGCCGCGGCCGATCATTGTCATAGGTTGTGGAAGCGGCGCGAAAGGCAGCCAACGGTCGGTATTACGCGCCGGTATCCGGTGGAACTCGTTTACGTCGATCGGCCAAGAAGTATCGAACCCTTCGACCTCACGGGCCCCTCCCCCCTCCTCCTCATCCTCCTCCTCCTCCTCACCGGGGCCGGTGATGTTCTCCTACTGTGCTGGTGCGTGTCGCGCGATACCGAGTTAAAAATAACACCTCGCCGGATATTTATAGCGTGCAGGAGTTGCGGGGCAGGGTGCTGTTGAAAAAGAAGAGGAGGAAGACGAAGAAGAGGCGACAGAAGAAGAAGAAGAAGCAGCAGCGACGACGGCGGGAGCGGGAGCGGAAGAGGGGAAGAGGGGCGCTCGAGGAACGTGAAGCAACGGCACGGTAGGGGGAGGGAGAAGGAGGAGTAGAAGGATGGGAACGGGAAAGGAGAAGAAGAAAGAGAGAGGACGTTGGTGGGGATCGGCAGATCGGAGGCGATATCTGTCGCGCGAATAGTCGCTAGAAGAAGAAGAAGAAGAAGCAGAAGAGGCAGTCGAAGAAGAAGAAGAAGAAGATGAAGAAGAGGAGGACGCAGCGGCAACAGGGAAGAGGGGAAGAAAATCGAAGAAGACGGAGTAGGAAGGCCGGCGAAGGGGTTGGGCGGGCGGTTGGGGAGTAAAAAGGGACGCCTGTAACTGTGCAACCTGCGCTACGGCGATCATCGTCGGGTCGGGTGGGGAAGAAAGCAGTCTGCGAGCCGCGTAGCCTGCGCAGGGTGGTTCAAGTGGAGCGATGCAGTATATTAAATGAACGAGAGGAAGACGAAGAGGGACGAAAGAGCCGGGAGAGGAGCAGACAGGCCACCGGCGAAAGAGGAACCGAGAACGGGAGAGAGCGAAAGAGAAGGAGAGAGAAAGAGAGAAAGAGAGAGAGAGAGAGAGAAACGGGTGCAATGCGCCTGGAGCGAAGTGGCCTTGACGTGGGCCGACCGGCGAGGGCAAGGACGACCGCCCAAGGGAAATCCTCTCTTTTTATTCCCTCCACCTTGCCTGGCCGGCAGCATCATCCGCGGCGACGATCCCCGGACCTGCAACCGCGCCCATCCATAAGTTCGCGTATATAATGTCAAACGTCCCTATTACCGGGCCGACGAGCCTCGCGGCCCCCGTCCGAAACCCGTCCGAAACCCATCCGAAATCGGGCCATTACCTTCTCGCCAGACTCGTTCGCGAGCATCCGCCGAATTGCGGGGCCGGGGCCAAACGGCCGCCGATTGTGTAACTTCCCATCGAGATGATACAAGCCGTGTTTCCCAGGCCACGGTTGGATCATCGTCGACCGACCTGCTCCTCTCGCAGCCATTTTTATCGACGGTTTTATCCCCTCGTGAAACGCAAATTGCTCGCGAATGGATGTCTTTTGAAACTGGCGGGGATCTTTAGAACTGTAGCGACCGGCCCGGGGAATCGTTTTGACGGGGAATAATCATCGGGATGCGATTGGTATCGTGCTCTCCGGACTTTGACGATTCCTGGAGCAGCTTTTGTCGTCGGATGGTTCAAGCGTTTATGCGCATCGCTGCTCGCTTCTATCTCTCTTTCTCTCTCTCTCTCTCTCTCTCTCTCTTTTTCTCTCGCTCGCTCGGTCGGCTGCTGCACGCTAGCGTATTCTTGGAACCGACTTCGTACTTCGTATCTCACGCGGGCTCGCGCGAAGTCGAAAGCGAAACGCGAGGATCGTCGCGGAAGTTACCAGGCGAAATTACGAGGGTCTGTGAGCATTGCTAATTGCGATTATCTAAAAATCACCTGGTTAGTTTAAGCACGTATTGTGCCTTCCTGCAGCTATGTTTCTCTTAGGCTTGCGTGAGACCCGTGGTATGAGCTTGTTTCTAAGCAGATTTATTTCAGTTAGTCTTGCCATCTCAATGGTTCAACTGTGATATCGTCTTCGATATTTAAACATTCAAGATAAATATTTATTTATGTATAATATTCGACATAAATCTCTTTTGCAAGTGGTTTTTTGCAAATGATATTACAAGTGGACGATTATTGTACAAGATCATTCTTTAGAGTCAGTGTTGTTTAATTTGTCTATTATGCTGCATTCCATTTGATCGATTTTCTATAATATTAGCTATAATTTTTCTATGATATTGTTCCTTCGCGAGTTAAAAAATTCTTAACAAATTGACCGTCGCCGTGTCACCAAAATATGGGCGACACTAATGACCAATCTTGAAAAGTCGTTTTTATTGCAATACATTTGAACAAATTGAATTTGACATGCACGAACAACTGAACTGCAGTTGAAAGAAATGTATAAAAATCGCACATTTTGCCTTTGATATTCTACAGGAATATAACTAATTTTTGTTTCAATTCCAAGATCTTGAATATTTTATATTTTTCAATTTCAATTAATTTGAGACTCGAAAATACGAAAATCGAAGAATTAACTCTTTCCTATAAATTACCGCTTACCGGACTCCCGTGAATCGGCCTCCGAGCACAGACTCTCCCCTAATAAAGCGAAAACGGTGTACAATACCGGCGGATCGATCGATCGGAAGTAAATCGTTCGGCGTATCGGCAGAAGCGCATCAAACGCGCGCGCGCGACGACGACTCGGTATCCAATCACCCGAGATCGGCCGATTGAAATGCACATTTCTTACGCGACGGGGCGACGCGAGTTATCTGGAAAATACGCCGAGCGAAGACAATCGATATCCCCGCGGATCAGTATCTTCTTTGTAGCGGAGGCCTTTTGTCTAGCGGAATGGCGGGGCTTCTCCCCATTCTTCCGCGCGCGCGCGCGCTCCCTCCCTCCCCACCCCCCCTCGCGCCGCCCTGTCCTTCTTCCAGCGAGACAACGAGATCGTCCCTGAGAGTCGGCTGGCTCCAGAAGTCGTTGGAATAATTCATGACGTCGCGATCTTGCACAGAGGAGAATAGTTTATGGTCGAGGGGGGGGGGGCAGTTTCCGCGGGTAGACGGGGGCAAGGGTGGCGCGAAGGGGGTGGGGGGACGGACGACCAGGGGGAACCGATTGGAAATTGATTCACGTGCCGATAACACCGGCCCCGTCGAGTTTTCTCGCGGGGGCGCCGCGGAGAAAATCACGATGAAAGAGGGGAAAACGAGAGAGTCGCGGTATCTACGGTGACACGATTCTTACAATGGCGAACCGCTGTCGGCTGTTTAATAGAGAAATGAAAAAACCTCTGCCTTGTCGTCACAGTCGATGCTGATGCAGAACCATCATGGTGCATTTGTGTCGCGAAAGCGTAGAAACTAGTCGCGAGCTGATTTTTACAGATCGTTGTATTATAGTAGCAGTTAGGTTTGTAATAAAAATGTAGATTGTTATAAATAATCGACAAGCTTTGTCGTTCTTTACTTTAGAATGATCGAAGCTTTCGTCAAAAATATTAGGTTGGAAACTATGAAACGGGCGTTTTTGTTTAGTCTGTGTTCAGCTGCCGTTTCATAGTTTCCAACCTAACATTTTACCATCAATATTCCTAGTTAATAATTTTCTGATTATACTTTCCAGAAACATTATGAACTAATCTTGACAAGGAAACATTCGTATCATTGCCTACAAGTTTAACAATTATAATACGTATCTTTGTGCGGAATAGAAATCGTCTGCATTGATTGCAAAATGCAGGAGCTCGACATTTCCTTTTCTTTTTTAATAAATTAATACCAACGTAATAGAATATTATATAAATACTTTCGCTGCTTGTCGTCCATCGCAAATACATCAAATTAATAATACCGTTGCGGACTTCGGGAACCTCGTCCGGTTCCCGCCGCCCCGTTTCACGAGTTCGCGGCATAATTAACAATTTATTTTCACAATTCCTTTCAATACAATATCGTTATTAAATTCAATGCGTTTCCCGTCACGAAACCACCACTGCCGAAGTTCAGCTCGGTTGGAAGACCAAGGAGCATGTTGCCGTCTTTTATTTCGGCAAGAGAATTCCAAGGCGGCACCGGTCATCCATCCGGTGTTCGTAACAATACTGTATCGTTTATCCCGTGTAAAGCTCAATAATATAATACGCGTATAAAATAGCATTATATTGATCCTCCAAAAGTATCAATCGAAGCCATTTCTCTTAGAACCGCGGTTCGACGAACGTCTCGAGTCGGACGGTTCCGCGGAATTCCGCTAACAGGCCCGGCGTACGCAAATCGTTCACGCGACCGGTCGCGCGTCAGCGCGGGTCGTTTACAAGGTCCCGACATAAATTAGCGTCGAAATGATCCATATTAATCGGGCGGCGGGGCACGCGAGCATGCTGACAGTCGCCGTGGGTACACGATACCCCGGGCAAAATGATTTGTCGATCGTTCGGTGCCCGATGCGGGCCCGTGTCGTAACATTCGGTCCGAACGAGGAAATCGTAAAGCGAGGATGTAGCGGTGCAACGCCGACAGAGAACCGGGTTCTCGATGCCGGGTAACGATGCGATAACCGCGACAGCTGATAAATAACTAAAGATCGTCGATTGCTTGTCGGTTTTCAGGCGAATACACGCGATAAATATCGGATCGAGTGCCCGGGTACATTTCTACGTCTGCGGCCGCGGACCGGCGATAAATTCCGCGGTGTAAAACGTACCCACGCGCGCGGGTCTCGCCTAATCACCCCGGTCTGTACGGTACTGTTTCGATAGTGGTCCGCGCCTCCGAGCAGCATTTATAGGCCGGGGCACCCGGCCGCGCTCGTAATAATTCAGTTACGCTATTCAACGGCGCAGGAAATGCCTACCGATATTTAGTACACGGGAGCGTTTCTCGGTGGAAGAGTATCGATTCGTTAATGCTTCGCTGCACGGCTTTCTCGTTTTCGAACGTTCCGCGGCTTTTGGTAAGCCGTGAAGTAGAAACCGTGTTTATTCGAACCTGGCTTGGTCCGGCATTATTTATCCGGACCTTGTTTATTCGTGCCATTCTCGTCCGAACTTTGTTTATTCGAATCGATTCAAAGTATGCGTCAGGTGATTCAAACGCGGATTGAGCGCGCGTCCTCGGTTATGCGAAAGCATTTGCTCATGCTAATGTTCGAGAAAACAGAGGAGTCGAACGACTATGTTGTACGTAGAGACACAGATTATGGTTAGAATGTCGATCTTTAAATATCAATTTCCTGCGTTGCGAAGAATTAATAAAACCCGTTTCGTCCTTTAATCGTTCCAATAAATGAGGCAATACTGTTTAAAAATTCTCATTATAATGCATACCGTGACTTTACACACTCTCTATAGCACTCGTTACCATTGTGACAACGTATTAGTAGAATCCTACGTAGCGTTCACATTTATAGATCATTAACTATCTCAAGGCAACAGCGAACAAGTTCTCCGACTTATTCCATTTAATTCTGTCTTTTCCATTACCGTTCCGCGGTCAAAGATGAACTCGAAGATCAAAATTCACGTCCGATCAGACTCCACCTAAATTAATACATCGCACCAACAAATGCCCGAGGAGGCACGCCGCTCGGCGTCGACCGGCCCCCGTCAGTCGCTGTGCAAGGGATTCCAGGAAAGTGAAACGGGAACGTCGTCGAAACAAGAGAGAACTTTCTGTACACATCCTCTGGATAGCGTTCGGACGCGGCACGCGAAATCACGAGAGCGGCACGAAGTTTTCTGGGACGGGCTAATACGCGGCCGTCCGTGAACGAGCCTTCCCGATGTGCCCGTGGAAAAGGCGCGCACGGACGAGATCGTAACCGTTCGCAGCGAAAAGTAAATTTCGCTGTTTGCCGTGTGTACGGAGGGAGGGAGTTGGGCGACGGGCCGTGCAGCAATGCCGAGTGAAGTACGAGAGGGAAAACTCGAAGTACATCGGTATTCCGCGAGCCGGCGGGCGCTGCCACGTTGGCAAATAAAGTTTATGCGAGGCGACCGGCCGGGCTCCGATAAAAGTAGCGGCGTAACGTGCGAGGAAAGTGGCGTGGCGCAAGCCCGAGGCCCGCCGCGGCCCGAAGGCGAAGAAGCGGCAGGAAGGAGAAAAGGAGAGAGGAGAGGAGAGGAGAGGAGAGAGTAGAGAAGAAGCAGCGAGAGCCATAGGTCCGAGAGACCGGCCGGCGAGCACGAAATGTCTGCGCTGACATATTGACACAGGGGAGTCGTAATTCGCGCCTCGCGGACAAATAGAGGGCCGTGTGGTGCTCGGCTGTGAAAAGATCCCACTTCAAGGGCGATCCGTTTCGCCTGGAAGAGAGTGCAAAGAGCCGGCGCAAATATCGCGGGACGAAGCCACGGTCCGTCAACGCCGGTGCCCCTTTTTCCGCGCCAATCGTTTCTTCGTCGTGCTCTCATCGGTCAATTTTCGATCCCGCAGGACGCGCGCGCGCGCGTCCCGAAGCTCCTTCGACGGCGACACGGGCTCGCGTCCCCTTCGCTAGATTAATACGTTAAGTAAGAAATCTGACCGGAATGGGGAAACAAAAGGCGAGCCACTGTAACGTAGACCCAAGATAACTTGCACGTTACTACCGATTTATAAACGAAAATTTGATACGTTTGCGTATTTCTGCATTTTATTAGATTTTTAGGAATTCGAAGTAGGTTTTAGATGGAGTTTAGTAGAAGTTCCTTTTTTTAATATACGAGCTGAAGGCTTCACAGTGCTGTGAAGAATTATAAATTCAAAGTAACTCTTATATCTTTATCGATATTGAAATAATATGCAAAAGGGGAATATTCGTCTACCTCTAATAATTTTTAATATAGAGATATATATTTGAATAGACATAAATATTACAATAAATGTTTAAACCTGTTTGAATTTATTTAGACCACTCCTCTACGCCCATCCACTCGAAATAACCAAATTTCCAACAGTGTCGAACAAAACGCTGCGACATTTCAAGGAACGTCCCCGAAGCGCGTGAAATTAGCACCTCGCGAGACCGGAAGTTCCATCGGCCGGATTCTCGAAACGCGACCGCGTCATTCCGCGCGCTATAGCGCCTGGACAATGCGTGGATCAGGTGCACGTGCATCGCGCGGTTTTCTCGCCGGGAATAAGTGAGGCACGATTTAAAGGTCACGCACAGGCCGCGGATAATTATCCTGCCGCAATTAAAAAGCGGCGTCTAGAAGAGGATAGAGAGGTGAAGAGGAGACGAGAAGAGGATAGAGGACAGCGCGCTGGGGGAGGAGGCCACGGCGGATCGTGTGCACGCGGTACAAGCGAGCGTCTTGTTAAAACGTAGTATACGTTACTAATTAGAAGTAATTACTACACGCGACATACATTGGGAGTCCGAGAGGATTGCTCCGAACACCGAGAAAACGCCGATGGAAGCGGGGCTTCCGCGAGAGAGGGAGAGAGAGAGAGAGGGAGGGGGAGATGCGGCGGCGGTTCGCCGAACGTGTTCATCGGTGACTACGTGGCGCAAAGGGTTACATGCTGCGACTAAATGTTTAACGATAATGAGGGCCGTAAGAGCGGCGTTACGATAAAAGCCGTTCTCCCGCCGTACGAAAGAATCGGCGTCGCCTGGAACCGGGTCGTCCGGCCGGCAAGATGGCCGCCGATCGGGGGGAAAAAAAATCAGGACGGGCTAATTAACATCTCCGCGGGTTTAATAGAGACCTCGGGGGAAGTTTCGCGAATAATTAGGGGAGACGATAGGATCGACGCCGCGCCGCGCCGCGCGGCCTCGCATCGCCGATTATAGCTACAATTAAGATTAACCAACGCGCCGCCGCATTGGGAGATGCTGCTATCGCGGAGCGAGTCGCGCCGCGACAGCATCCCGGCTTATTGATATGGACCATTAACTGCTGCTTTTCACGTGGGAAAAAGATAAATATGACTCGGACGTC
>NC_135779.1:4696535-4716622 GCF_028453695.1 Augochlora pura
CGTGACTCGGAATTAGTATATTTCCACCTCTGGACGCGTAATAAAAAGGAAAACGCATCGAAACGAAAGAGCAGAGGATACGGCGCAGGGAGGAAAAGGCGTCCGATTCCGGTGGTCCGGAAGGATGGAGCAACGCGCGCGCGCGCGCGCGATTTACGCGACGGGGGCCAGGGGCGGGCGTTAATTAAGGTGACAAAAAATCTGTCCGAGAGGCATGCTACGAATGTTATTAGCCGGACGACGGTAATATTGAATGTGGACGGCGCGATGAGTTCCTGCGGAGGCACAGGAAACGCGGCGGCGGCGGCGGCGGCGCGCGGTGCCCGCCGTCCGGCGAACGGGCCACCGAGGGGAGAGGGTGTCGGGAGAATCTCACCGAGAGAGGGCTATTATTAAAATTGATGTTGCAATGGTAATAAGCGGAATTGCCGGGTATTAAATTAAATTATTTTAATGCTGCGATCCGGACGGCCGCGCCGGGCCCGCCGGGTGGGTCGGCGGCGGGGGATGATGCTCGGATCCGTCGGGAGGCGCGGCTTGTAATATCTGGCCGCGGATAGCGAGATTGACCGTGCCAGACGCGGATGAAAGTGCAACAATTTTGCGGACGGTTCTGATACGGAATGACCTTCGCGAACCCCGGCAACGCGCCGATTATTTTGCCGACGCGCGGGGACCGCCTACACCGCCGATCAAAACCGAGGGCCGGCGATCTTCCAATTAATAACGGCTCGTGTCGTTACTCGGCCAAAGGGGCTGACGATTAACGATAACTATTATTATCCGTGGTCCGAGTTAACCCCTCGAGTGGAAATCGCGAGTCTGTCCGCGATCATTTTCCGCGCTCGAATTACGCTCTTATTTAAATGTTTGGAAATCGTATCAATACATTTATACATTCTATTATCTTCTCTGCTATTTAAAATTGTGTTATTATAGTTAGAATAGATAACTAAAAATCAAAAGTTTCCAAATTTCGTTCCCGATAATTTCGACTATTGAAACAGACAATTGTCAATTTTTAGTTAAGGTTAACAACGTTTTATTAACCTGTTCCATTATAAATGAAACAGCGAGCAGAGAAACAGGTGTATCTTACTTTTATTCTTAGAAAGAAACATGCACTCGTATGCAAATTACCAACTACCTTTCGCATAGCATAATCTTGACACTGGTCAGATATTCCATATAAAAAAATGTTTTATCTAACCCTGACATAACTTTAATATCGTGTATATTCCTATGAATGAGTTTAAGTGACCCATCCCCTGTACAAAATCGTTGACCCTTTGCTATTAAGCTCGTCCAACTAGAAATAAAAAATACAGGAAACAAGATGAGTAGTCCCCCTCCAAAAGGTCCAATTCTGTATAACAGAGAGTGCCGCGGTTATTAAGAGTCGGCGCCAGCGGTGTCAGCATTGTCCGATCAATCGGCCGGCTTTATCGTCGCGCGATGTATCGCGTGAGTCGATTCCCGGCGTAGGCACCGCGCAAAAGCGAGGCTATTTTCTGCCCGGTAGCCCCGCAGTGTCAGGGCCCCGTCCGATTCTTTTTTTCCGGCGATGGAACAGCGCGCGGACCGCCTTAGCCGGAAATGGAGCAGAAGCCGTTCATTAAGGCCGCTTCGCCGGCGCGGAGAGTTTCCTGGGATTGCGATATCGACGGGGACGGGTAGGAACGTTAAATTACGCGATGCTCGGAGAGACGGAGAGCAAGAGCGGAGAACCAGATACCGGACGCGCATTTATATCGGTGCATTAAGGCCGTGTGCATCGCGATGCGCCGGCCACGGCCGACTCTCTCTCTTATTTCTCTCTCTCTCTCTCTCTCTCTCTCTCTCGCTCTCTCTCTCTCTCTCGGTCGGCGTGTCCTCCCTATGGTACGCCAATTGCAGGACGATTACGCGAGTACCAACAGCCGTACATAAATCCGCCATGGGGGTTTCGGAAAAATCGCGGCTCGCCTTAGATGGCAGAGGAAAGAATGGTGACCGTTCATTCGATCGTTCCCCGCGTTCGTTTCGAGAGGCCGACCGCTTATTTATCTGGCCTGCTACCTAGAGAAATTGTTACAACTGTACGTCCTTGTTTATCCGTCTTAAGTTATTAATCCCCCCGACTGGAAACTTCAATGGGGCCCGATGCGATCGGAAATGGTCGAGTCGTTTGTGGCGACTTCTGCGCGAATTCGTAGGAACAGGGGTGACGAACGACGACCTGTCGGCGCGCGAAGTGCTCCGAGAAACGTATGACGTAGGTGGGACGCCCTTGTACGGCGATTCGATCCTTTAATCGATCGTTGCACAACATCGAATCGGTAGTCGCGATGAAGATTCAATTCGTCGATGTTTAAACGTTGACTCGTTGATCCAACTTATTTGAAGACCAACCTATGGCAAGAGTAATTTCTGGTACTCTGTTTAATACCAGGAATTCTCAAATTCTCCAAAGTCTCCGATTCTTCTAAAGCACCGTTTGATGTTTACACGAAAAAGAGACCGCTCGAAGATCATGACCGTGGACTTCGTAAGAGAAAGAATACCGCGAAGAATGACGTTATCGCGCGACGCTCGCGATCGCGTATCAATCCGTCTAAGCTCCGGCGACATGGCCACGGGTGTAACGAGTATGATCGCGCGTCGACGAGGCGACGCGACGCGCCGCAAAGAGCGGCGATACAATGTAAATTACCACCTGGAAAACGTTTGATCCGCGTTTCGAAAACGGCAACGCGATACGATCTGACAAGGGGCCTAAAGCCGGCCGCGTAGTCCCCGACACTGGCATATAGTCCACGCCTCGCCCCGTCGCGCGCGGATTCGCGAGGCGTAGGCAAAAAGCAAACAGAATCCGGCGAGGAAAGAATCCGCCGGTCGGGGCAGATCGCGTCCGCGGCTGGGGAACGTTTCGGCTGAAACATTGATTCCGCAGACACGCCTCTCTACCCGCGGCTGAAAACATTCTTACGTGCCTTTCACCGGCGAGCAAGAACACTCTCAGTTATATCCGTGGGCATGTAGGTACACGAGCTTACAGCCGGCCACTCTGCATGCCTACATAAATTTACTAGCACGTCAGGACGTGTTAGCATTATTACGTGTGTCGAGGGAATACCGATCCGGCCGACACTTTTTCCCCCGTCCTTGCCGCGAGAAACGCGCCTATAAGAGTGGTGGACGGCGGTGGCCCGACCCGCCGCCGCGGCCCGGCTCCGGCCCCGACCCGGGCCCAGCCCCCGGCCATGTCCATCCACCGCCGATGGCTCCGTACGGCCGCCCCGACGGCGACGCGCCGCCGCCGAATGCCCGCCGGTGAACCTCTCGCGGACAGATGGTAGCGGAATCGCGTTACAGAAATTGCCAATTACCTATAACATGCAATTTCTACCTGCCTGCTCCCTCTCTCTTTCTCTCTTTCTCTCTTTCTCTCTCTCGCCATCCCTCGGTCTCTGTCTCCGCTGGTCCACTATCGTATTAATCCACGGCGACCGGCCCTCCGCGCTCTTGCCCTAGCTACATGCTCCGCCGCGATGAACTTCGTCGGACGATCATAAGCGGTTACACGGGTCTTCGGGAACCTGGAATGTGTCTCAAGGAGCTTTGGCCTTAGCGGTTCTCCCGCTTCGAGGAAACTCGCGCGATCATCGATATATACCATCGATCGTGATTTTCGATGGCGGTCGCGATCTTCGCGGAATTAGAGGGTTTGTTTTTTAATTGACGAGGGAGCTGGGTTGAAGTGGTACGATAACGATGTGTATAGATTTCGACGTTTAGGCGCCATTAGACGCCATTAGGCGCTATTAGACACCATTAGGTGTCATCAGACATTATTAGGTGCCATTAGGGACCAGGTTAGATCGGGTGTAAAGTGGGGACTGTCGTCAATGTTCATAGTCAATGTACGTAGTCAAGGTATGTAGTCAATGTATGTAGTTAATGTACGTAGTCAATGGACGTAGTCAATGTACGTATTCAATATACATAGTCATATGGTTATTTAACCTTTTAGGTACGGCAGGATTTTGCCCAAATAAAGTTTTTCGTAACTAAATTACGATTTTCTCTTAATATATATTTTTTCCGGATATCTATATATAGTACTAATAACATATATTCTTTTCTTAATATATTGTATATACACACTTTCACTTTAATTGTTTGCTTTAATAAATAATAAAACAATTGAGTAAAGCACGAGCCATTCGCGAAAGCCACTATAGTGGCGCGTGGTATCTAAAAGGTTAAATACGTTGTAAACTTGCTCGCTACCAAATGCTGACCTATGGCGGTTTTTATCATTTTCGTCAGGATGAAATGGATGAGTTAATGGATGAGTTACATTTCCTAAACTACTAAGTGTCCTGAGATGATTTGAAGCAACTTTTTCCATAGCGCAAATGCAATCCACGGCTTTATTTATGAATTATTAAGGAAAAACAGTGACCAATGAGAGATGAGCTCGGTAGGGGCAAAACGGCCGAGCCAATGGCAGAAACTGTGCTTTGTCTGCCAAGCTCTCCTCTCATTAGTCAATACTTCTCGTTAATAATAAAACGAAACGTCGAATCGCGTTTGCGAGAAAAAAGTTGCTTCAATTGAACTCAGGGACACCCTGTATAGTTTCAGAAATTGTTTCAAACTCACCTTGTCTCGGGAACAAAATGATGCTAATAACCATGATCAAGTGGTAAATAATATAGCGGTAAATATAGCGATCAAAAAATTAAAGGTAGAAAACGATCCACGTGGATTAGCAAAAAGAAATTGTCTCCTGCTTGCGAACAAGACAGAACGGAAAAGTAAAAACATGTCGTTGATAAGACAGTTACTCGTTAGAAGAAAAACGGTGATCCGATCTTCTCTTGAGCAGTGGGAAGCTGGTTCTGCAACGGCGAGAGAGGACCTACATCGCCAATGCTGGGGAATAATGCGATCGTAAAATTGCCGGGCGGGTATAATTATAAGTGGTTAACGATTTAGTGGGATAGTTAGCCGATGAGTCAGACCACGAACAGCTTCTGCTTTTAACGGATCTGAGTCAGCTCGGTCGATCAACGTCAGATCCTCAGTTCTTCCTCGACACAGACGTATGATGAAATATTTGATAAAATTCGATGAAAAGTCTACAAAGACCTTGTATATAATATTTATCATTATCACATTGTAATGAAGAAGAAGCTAAATATCGATAAAAATTGGCTTTAGTAACGAGAAACTTTTCCTCCACCTCTTAAAAGAATAAAATAAAATAAAATTGCATTTGGTCCAGTCATTGGAGCAGCAAAGGCCATCGTTCTCGATTTTCGCAAATAAACGACGCCGCGAAGACACGCCAGCGGCGAGAGGTTAATCCCCCCGAGCATCGCAAAGGTAGACGCGTTTGGTTCCGAGGCGTCGACTGTCCGATTGCTCGGAAGCAGAAAAGAAAGAGTTAGGGTATCGCCGAGGCGGACATCGGCGACTCCGTTTAATATCGACGTGATCGGGATCGGTAGGAGTCGTAGAGTTACGCCGGATAATTATCAGCCGCGATAAGTGACCAATAATCAGGGTACAAAGGAGGAAGTGTGCGGACCGGAGGATCATAGACCGTGGAATCAATTTATGAGCGGGGTAATGGTCCGCGCGAGCTTGTCCCTTAGCGTTTAGTAGCCCGGAAGGTGTTCGGCCGGGCAGCGCGGCGGAGCCCGGTGGCTGCTGCTGCATAAGCGTTCGTTTGTGTGACAACATTAAATTAGCGCGGCGCGATAAACTGGCGTATAAACTGCGCTTAATTCAAGACTACCACGAAAGCCGTCCGTGCCGGAGGCACGGGGGATAACTATCTCCGGGTATTTAGTGGTGCTTCCAGATAAGATCGAATATCGATTCGCGACTATTAACGCTCCTCTCGCGTGCAACCAGAAGTTAATGCCCGCTACCCGAGTACGTACTTACGTGAAAAAGATAGGAGAGCCGGGAGACCCCGGCCTGGCGGAAGGCCGATACCGGGGGGGAACCACGAAAAAGATCGAGCAGAGAAGAAACCAACCGCGCAGACCTGGTATTGACTTCTGCACCATCGGTAAAGTGCATCGATCATCGTCGGCTCATTCGTAGACTCGTTTCGTAGACCGGGGGCCTCCGGGCGCAGCACCGGGAACCGACCGTTTATCATTTAATGACCCCGGACTCCTCTCTCTCTCTCTTTCTCTCCCTCTCTCTCTGGCCGGGATCTCCTCGATAACCACGGTTTAACCTATCATTCAACCGCGCGGATGAAATTACCCGGTAAAAACGGGAAAACTCGTAATTGGCCTTAAAGATATTAGGCTAAAGTGTACTATCCGGAGGATGGTACCGGTCTAAGGGACTCGAGCGGAACCAAGGCGCGCTGATACTGTAATCGTTTTCTCGGCGAGAACGCCGATTTGTCTTCGGCCGCGGGAGCCCGATGATGTCGCCATTTTAAGATCGCCGGGATAGGGGATAGCTTCTCGCCGACCGTCCTCCACACGTTTTCGCAGTTGTCCTTCGCTCTACCACCCGACCGCGCGAATCGCGCCGCGAACTTGCTACCGGCTGCGATTCATTTCGAATCGAGTCGGAACGATCCGATCGTTAATGGCGAAGAAGAGGTATTTTATATATCGATGATAGGTTTACGGAGTACCGAAAACAGCCATCGATTTATTTAGAATTTCAGCGATTTTTACGTAATATAAACTCGCCCTAAATGCATCTTTATCATCGAAATTTTATATAACAATGTTTAATGATAATTATCTTGGGCAACGTAAAATCGCCATTTCTTTCGATCACTTAACTATTCATTGTTCATCGAAAATTGTTCTATCTCTAAAATAAAATGTTGAATGGATCAATTTTTATCTGAACGAATCTTCAATCTATTAGATATTTATTTGACACTATCGAATAGAATTCGTTAGTCTTCGTCTTCTATCAATCAAATAACATTTTGCCCAACTATCATTAACACTTATTCGTCTCTAACAATATCTCTAGTAAAGTGAAACATACTTTATGCCTCGTGTGTCTACATTTAAATTGATACTTAAAACTCGAACAGGAGAATTCAATTTCGCTTCGATCTGGAAGCGAAAGAAACCCGAGAATTCCGGCTGGTTGTAACAGCCCCACAGGGTTAAAGATCGCCAAATGCCTTTTTAGCACGTCGCAAACTCCGTTAACAGGCTGGCAGAAAAAGAGCGAGAAAGGGTTGCAGGCTAGTTCGACGCCGGAATAGTCGACGGAGCGTAACAGTTTTCGCAACAGTCCGCGGCGATTCCTGGAACGGCCCCCCCCGAAAAAAGGCGGCGAAGCCATTTATCCTGGACGAGTACCCTCGAGTACCGAACGTTCGACGGAAAGTGCTCAATTTAAATACACCGCTGGCCGGCTCGCTCGCTCGCTCGCTCGCTCGCGCGCTCGCGCACGCTCCTATCGAGGAATCTGCGCGCGGAGCGGAATGGGCCGCGCGCGCGATTATTTGCTCTCGAGCGTGCTCGAGAGTCAATAATCTCGATGGGAAGAGCAGCGGAGAACGCGGGCCCCGGGTCTCTTCGAATTATTCTTCAAACACGTTGGGGGGGGCGCCGCCGCCTCGAGGGACTTTGTATGCTCGCCAGCAATATTTGCCGGCCCGAAACTTCGGTTGATTTGCAACCGGCCGACAGGGTGGATCGCTCGCTTTTTGCCTCCGCGGAACAATTAAATGTCGGGCGCTCCCCTCGAATGGAACACGGAACGGTGCATAATTTTCTACGGTCCCGATACCAACGGAACCCACCCCTTCTTCCCGTCTCGCCCTTCTCGAATTCCTCCACGGACGGTGAAAAAAAACGCGGGACCGTGGAACGCGCGCGTTTCGCAGCTCATACTAATAACAGCTGATCATACCCTTTTATTCGGGGCGTCGCTTCGGATTCTTTCGCTCGGCATTCCCGACGAGCCACTGTCATTAGGCCCGGACCCCCGTCCGCCACCCCTTCCCGCGTCGCGTCCCCCGTCCCCCGTCTCCCCCTGTTCCCGCGTTACGTCTCGTTTACGTAGGTATGCGTTAATTCGCGGCGGACAACGCGCAAAAAGGAGGCGGCGGTGCGCGCACCCCTTCCTTCGTGGGCCTCCTGCGCCGTCGGCTACACTCGCTCGGGACGATCTCGCCAACTGCCCCCCCCTTTGGTAAAAAAGGTAAATCTTTTCCGGGTGCACCGGGCACCCATCGATCCTCCCGTGGTCACCCGGACGCGTCGTTTGTCCGTCCGCGGTCGACGAAAACCTTAGGGCGACGGGCCCCGCCGAGCAAAAAGGGCTGCAGGATGCGCGCGATGCGGTAATTTAAGACGTGAACTCGATTTACGGTGTTTCAGATTTGCGCCGAATTCTTGCCCCTCGGAAATCAGAGTTACAATTTTTGTGCCCCTCGAATGAGAGCTGCAGTTTTGTTGCCCTCGAATAAGAATTATCGTTCCCCTCAAATGAGGATACTTTTGTTTTTCTGGGATGATAACAGCATTTTCGTTTCTTTCGAGTAACTTTACGAGCAGATATAGCGTCTGTTTGAGATTGAAATTAATAGTGAAATTCTATTTTTGATTTTATTGTTACAGCTGCTGTCAAAGTGAATAATTTGCTTAAGCAGTTTAAACAAAATTTTGCATCCTTTCGATACAGTAACTCTAGTGTATACAAAGGTTCCAGGAAATTTAATATATATTTTTCAATTGAAACTAGATTATTATTTTATTATTAATGAAAATGAATAATAAAAATCATAAAAATGCTAAAAACAATTTAAAATAAAATCAATATGTATTCACTGATCGTCCCTCTCCTATTTTCTATAAAATCCAAAACAAGTATTGAAAACACATCAGATCCAAGTTCCATTAATTCACCGACGCGATGCGCAAAAACGAAAATGATTATATCAATAAACGTAATATACGTATTCAGTGAACTAAACAACGTATGAAAAACCCGTCTAAACGAGCCTGGTCTCGCCCAGCACAGTCGAGCTTGAAGAATCCTAGTCGAAGCTAATCGAAAACAGTTCCGGCGGACTAGCGCAGGGAGATTCTACTTAAAAACGAAGGAACCCGCGGTGGATGGCGTAGCCCGTGCAGGCCTCGTACATTACTATGTTAAGCTTAATTAGGGTTGATTTACGCCAGCGGGCCGGTCACGGTACGGTCGCTCCTTAGACGGGCTAATGCGGTCCAATTTTCACGCAACCGCGGCGTGACTAGACGTTCACACGCACGCAAATCGATCTTCCGGTTGGCTAGTAGAGAAAGATGGACACCGCTGGGCTACGGCACAGTTCCAGAATGAAGTGACTGGGAATTACTGCAATTTAGCCGGATAGGTACACTCGCCCGGTAATTATTCAGAAGGACTTGCAAATTATAAACCTTCGGCAGGAATCTTCTCGTTCGACTCGGAAATCGTACGCTTAAGTGAAAAGCTTCGTTTTACAGTCGATTTACCTGAACGCGAACGATGTGTATTGCATTGTACCAAGGACAAGATTCGATTTATTTAAACTATGTACGATTTTTATTGCAACATGCGTTTCGATGATGTAAAAATATTTTTATTGTATTAGAAATTGTGAAAGCAGAAATCGGAAGTCGACGAAAATATTTGGAAAAATTTAAAACAATGTGCGGAGTTTAAGAAGCGTGGAGCTTGTGACATTTTTACAATGTTTAAAACACAGATTTATAAATTTATAGAACCGACCCCTCCTGTATGCGAATAGAAATTGATAGCAGTGTCGATTGAAGGAAAGACTCTAAATAAGATATGGAACTCTATGTCTTCTGGGTCTACTAGTCACTTTAATTTTTCGAAGAGAGTTAACATTAAATTTACAACGCACCAAAGCCAGTTATTTTATAATAATTTATAAAAGCAACAACGTCAACATTATCCCAATTTTTAACAAGAGTTATTATAGTATTTTCTGCAAGTGACACATATGTATATGAAGAAATAACTGACAATCTGAGAAATCGCAAATTAAAAAATCGTCGTCTGGCTGGTCTCAAAGAGTTAAATGGCCAAATCCACGCTAGATTCACGCATCGCCAGATTTCCGTCGGTGATCCGCCAGTGAAAAGTCGAGCGTCCCGTAATATAATTTTAGGCGCGTGCTGCGAAGCGCGTCCGGGGGCGAGGAAATAATCGAGCGTCGAGCAGACACCGAGGCATTTCCCTCTCGCGCGGTCCGTAGCGCGCGCGTTGTAGCGTCGTTCGCGGTTTATTATTAATAGGACGATAAGATCGTGAAGCATTACGCGAAACACACAGCTCGTCAAGCCGTAACTGGTTCCGTGCCGAAGATAGAGTCCCTCATCTATCTCCTGCGACATGCGGTACGAGAACACGGTCGAGCAGAGGTGCGCAACCACTGCGGCGCCGCCTCGTGTCCTATGGGGCGCGTTATCCGCGCGCACGGCTAGCCATACAACCGCCGCCAACCACCACGATATACTACCAACACGCACGCACATGTATGCACACGTATGCGTGCAAGTTGTGGGAAGAAGCCCGCGGAACGCCAGGTGGGAAAATGACGAATGTCACTACATTAGGCACGGCGCCGCGTACACCGGCCAGAGATTATGTGATCTCGGGCGGAGGCTATACCGGCTACTATACCGTGACAGGGGCCTCGAACGCGCGTTTTTCATCGTTCGCCCCGTCGACTTTGAAAAACCACTGTTTAGAATGCCGGCCGATTTCGAAAAAGATACGTCTCGCAGCCCGCTGCGACCCGAAACGAGCCTTCGATTAGTCATCGGTTCGGAGACGGGCTACGCGCGGGAGTCGCTTGTATGGGATCCTGTAAGATCCTCCCCCGTCTCTTTGTGCGACGGAGATTGCATTTTCAAGATCGCTCGGGTTTTCGAGGGTTTACTGCGGTCTCATATAGGTGAGATAATCGAGAGAGCTGTGCACGAGGATTTGATGATCTAGATCGATATTCGATGTGGAATTGTAGAATAGATAGGGCTGAGAACTTGGAGATTTGGCGAGGAGATACTGGTAATTATTCCGAGATTTTAAATGGGGTATTATTTACGCAGAGTATTTTTATAAGTTAGCTGTTGCAAAGCGTGTAGTTGTTGCAAAGAACTCGACGATTTCGTAACTCGAGTAAAATCGATCGAATAATTTTAGAGAACAGTCCTTATTAAATTTAACTATTTTTACATAAAAATCAACACTGATCACTTATCCTACAAACAGCAAACTTGTGTTTTCATTTCAAATTTCTATATATATATATATTTCAAATTTTTATTTGTACTTTAAATCTGTATTTCTATCTCACATTTGTATTTGCATAAAACGATAGAACGCTCGAATCGATTTCTCGGCTCGTTTTCGGCGATCATCGCGATCGTCGAAATGCGGAATCGAAAAATACGCTTAAAGCACGGCCGGGGCACACTCGCGAGAGTAGAATGATCGCGGCGGGCATCATCGGCTGGCAGGCCCCCAGGCGTGGCAAGAATTTACGAAAGAAACTGGAGTCAGTTTTTAGCGGCCTTGCCAAGGCTGTCGCCTTCTCGGAAACGGTGGCAGCGACCAGCAAAAATCCCCGTGAACGACGTGACAGGCCGATCGGCCTTAGGACTTATTGCGCGGACTCTTTGATCGCCCTCTCTACATTGTCGGTGATAAATCGAGTTCGCCGAGTTCTTTGAAAAAGAAAGAAAAAAAAGAAACGAGGATCTGTTTCGGTATTCACGGCGGCGCCGGCGTCGATACGATTTGATCACTCTCGGACTTCGGAGATCGATTGCTCGAGAGTCCTTTAAAAAAAAAAACGTTGAAAAAGTTGCAATTTCATTTTTAGCTCGAACGAAATTCACGTCGGAACGGTCTGTCGTTTATTGTAAATTAATTGTTCCGTGAAACGGAAATAATAACAGACGCTCGAGGTTGTACAATTTTTAATCGAAGAATTCTTATGGAAGCTTCGAACCGCGCTGTTATGTCGGCAATAACGCGAGTACGTTCAATGTTTTGCGCGCCGATGAAAGTTATTACATGATAATAAAGTCTGTTTAAAAAAAAAACAGCATAACAGATTTCGTGATACGTATGATTAAGGCAACACGTTTCGTAGATACAACCTGAACATCCTCGCCGTCGAACATCTCTATACGTACAATTTTCATATCAGCTGACAGATTAATATTCCTCAATTTGCCATAATAATAATAAACCGTCCATTATCGAGCAATAAGTTAAAAGAGAGATATTGAGATGAATTTCCCCGTGAATTACCTCTCGCGAATCGCTATAATTCAGTGCCCCGTTTTAATGACCGTCTGTATTCACTTCGCGTTAATACGGATTGATAGCTCAATATACTTATTTTTTCCTGAACCCTAACGCAGAGAGGTGCCGTCGTCGAGCAAAGCATTAGAATGATCATCGACGTGTGTCCGCGTTCGCGGGCAATTACGATCAACTGAGATTATACCGCCGTATAAATAAAATAAATCGTTCTAAATTCGATTGCAGTTGCAGCTACTAATAACGATAAATTAACGAAAAACCGGCAGTTAAATATCTGTTCAATGAATTTATCGATGCCCGTCCCATAAAATCACACGTTCGCGATCATTATTTGCTCGACTAATAATCCAATTACGATCATTAAGATGGATCAATGAATACACCTGAATTAAAATATCTCAATAAAAATCGGAAGCGACCTTAAAATCGATCGTCCTGCATTCCATTATCTAAATACAACTGCTTTTTATTTCGCCGTTCCTTATCTCGCGTGTTTCACCATTCCCCCGTTGCTTTAATAACAATACAAAACATCGACGCGAACAATGCCGCCTGAAACGTCGCTGCAATCGCACGCGTGCTCGAAGAGAAATTGCTGTATGATTTTGCTTTCGTCGGCAATGCCTGGTATCGAAACATTTTTCCAAGCTTGGTGAAATAACTTGCAAAAGTAAACACAGAGAAATCAATTTCGCGGCCGTACAATGGAAAGTCAATTATTATCTTCCGTCCGGGGGAGATCCGTTCAGAAAATATAAACGCGGCTGCGTTAATGTTTGCGCGGTGATGAAATCAAATAATATTCTCAATCGAGGTGGTAGAATTTTAATGGAACCGCGAATCGACGTGGAACAATCACGAGCGCGCGGCGACGTCCGTCGTCCGGTTATGGAAATAATGGCTGCGGCGCGGTTGTTAATAATTTTCATGGCGACGAGTAGCGTACCGGCCGGGCATCGTTTCCGCCACATGGGAACGTCAGGTCGAAAGGCGAATAATGGTTACCGGGCCGAGACAGAGACGGGGAGAGAAAGAGAGAAAGGAGGAGATAGAGCGAAAAACAGAGAAAGATAGATAGATAGATGAAGAGAGAGAAAGAGAGACACAGAGAGACGGAGAGAGATACAGAGAGAGAGAGAGAGAGAGAGAGAGAGAAGCAGACTAGATTAATTTAATCTGCCGGTGATCCAGCAGGATTCGCATCCGTCCTAATGACACGATAATATTCGGATGTGGCCGCGTCTGGGCGGATGCAAAGTTCAAAGGTCACTGTACCGCAATCATGCGAACGGGTCACGCGTATAGATGGACAGCGAGCGGCCCGGACGAAGAGGAAGAGGAGAGAAGCTGGAAAGTACCGTCGCGAGGCAACGACGGAAGCCTAAAATGTTGACTTTTACGCTCCCGGCGTGTTCTATATTCTTAACACATCCGCGTGGCCGTCCGCGTGACGAAAATTCACACGTAACCATTGAATAAACAATCGTACCTTTTATTTAATATACATTTTAGAAGTAGAAGATACTGAATTGTTTGATAAATGAATTTGAAGAGATTTTAACGAAATTGATGCTTCTTTAATAAGAGATATGCAAGAAAGATCACTGCTATTATAATTTTTTTTAAGTTATTCATAGCTATTATTATAGTTTATCACTATTATAACTTCTTTAAGCGTTTCATTACTAATTTTATACTCAGCTGCATGTATTTTTATATTGGCTTTGTATTGTCTCCATCTTTTCAATTAAAACTATCAATTTTCTCCGAACTTTATTTCCTTAAAAATTTATAATTATCTATAATTCCTCTACGCTTTGTATTATCAATTCAATACACAGTTATACCAATTATTAACGTCGTATTAAATTTCTTAATTTCTTTCAAACCTAGTCGTCAATTTTCCGTAGACTTTCTCTATTTCTTTTAAAATATACTAATAGATATATATGAAGATACGTGACACACGTAAATAAATACATGTGAATTAGTAACCTAATTTATATTTTCGTCGTCTATGCATCAAGTCTCCGCGAAATCTTCGACGGTCCGAACGATAATCAACTGGAGCGACCGACAATCTCTCGGGAAAAGAATCGCCGGGCGAACACGGGCGCCGAAAGGGGCGCCGTTTCTTTTCGTTTGTTTACCGGTCCGTCGTGAAATGAAATTACTCTCGGCGTCGGTATAAGCCGAGGGACTTAGCTCGGATCCAGTGTGGGAGAGCAGAGGAGCGTGGCGAGGAGGAAGCGACGCCGGACAGAGATGGAGCGGCAGCAACCGGCGGCAATAATTCTCATGTTTTAGAGAGGCAATTTCGAGTCGAGTACGCGCACACGAACAGTGGATTTTCGAGGGCTGTACTTTTCGATAATTTACGCCAACGAGGCTCCGCGGTGTTCTGGGAACCACGTTCGCTTTGCTCCCGCGCGTCTTCACCGGCGCGTCTACGTATCCACCTTTGCTCCGCTTCGAATTTCGCGTACGCGAGAGACAGTCGCTTTTTTTACCAGATTCGTGGGAAAGCGAGGCTCGATTCTGGGCAGCATTGTCGAAGTGATCGCGAGCCGTTCGATTTCGGTCTTTGGAATTTCTTGATGATTCTAGATTGACGTTGGATGACTGACGTGAAATTAGATCTGCGAAGATCCTAGTAGATTTGGCGGACTCGAATTTTTGGGAACAATTGTCATAACCGGAACAGCGAAGGAGTATAGATAAAATAATAATGCGAAATAATTTTTAATCGTTTATAAACTTGTAGATATTTTTTCACGGATTTCTAAAGAGTCAATTGAAAGAAGTACTGTTCAACTTTATAATACACTCCATGATAATTTCCCAAAACAACCTCCTCCATCTTAGCATAATTTTTCGCTTTAACTTGACCAATTGTTTTCGATGAACAATCACCAACAAAATTCCATAAAATTATAACAAAATCGTACGAAGATAGAAGATATAACAAACAATCTGAAACCGCTAAGATAAACGTGGAAACGCTCTTTCTTTTACTTTCAATTCAGCTCCCGTTCGGCTGGTCTGCCTAGATTAAGTTCAGCCTTCGATCAGGGTCGGTAAGATCGTTCGTTTAACCAAGGAAGAGGCTCGTCCAGTTCCACGGTCTCGAATTTCACGTACGGAGAAACACGCGCCGGGGAACGCTATCCATATCCCCGATAGTATTAACGAGAACAATTTGGGGGAACACGTACCGTAAGTTATTACAAGAGATAGGACTATGTCAGCGTAAACGTGCGCGACGCTGCTCAGAAGTATCAGGACACCTGCTGCGTTTGAATAAAATGTGATAGCGGAGGGAGAGGTTTTACATATTTCGCGCTGCTTTTGCTGCTTTATCTGCGTCCGTGCTCGTAACGCGAAACGACGCTCATATTTTCAGAAGAATTGAGTTCAATTCCGGGATCTCCGATAGCGGTGCTCGCGCGTCCATTTTGTTACCGTTTTACCGGGCGAACGTATTCTTGGAGAGGCGCGATGATCGGCGCGGAAACTTTTAAACTTCGTGGGAAGAAAAAAGGGAATACCCGTGTCGGTGTGATTTACGTTTCGTATCTTAAAGTAACGCGCCTCGTAAATCGTGTCGCCGATTGCTCGATACAATTTATTCGATCGTAAGGAAAATTAATCAGACAGATAGGAGTAAATATCTTTAGAGATATTTGTAAAGATAAACAAATATAGAAGTATTGTTACATTATTTTCAACTCGATGAAATCGTTTAAAAAGAAAGCTGTTTTTATCTATACTTGTGTTATTTTTCAAGACAGCTATTTTCATTCGTATTCGTGATATTTTTCGAGAAAGATATTTTCATCCGTGCTCGTAATATTTTTCAAGAAAGTTATTTTAACTCGCCTCTCCCGTGATCAACTCGGACGGTGCTATTTGCACGCGTTCAACTCGATTCAATTACTTAAGGAAGGACAGTCTCATTTTCTTTCGATATTGAAGGATAATTGATTAGAAAGACGAAGAGATTCCATTAGGGAGACGACGTCGGAGGTGAGTCGAGTCAGCGTAGTTTCTCGCAGAGGATTAAGACCTTTCGATTCAGGGAATGTCGAATGCCTCGCGATGGCTCGTTCCAAGCGGAAACCCGGCTGAATTCGTGAACCGTGGGCAACGCCGGAATATTCGCCGGGTTTCGGTGCGGCAAGGATTTTCGTGTTTCGCGTCGAGCGAAAAGTCGATGGTTTGGCCGACGGTATTTTTTTCGAAAACGATACGTGAGAGGGATAAATTCCACGGAAATTTGTAACTTCGGTTCGTACCGGCGATTTTGCGCGATTTCGCCCGGCATATAAAGCACGGTTCGGCGGACAGAGGAGCTGGGCTACGCCAAAAGAAAACGACGAGACAGAAGGCGAAACGTTCCGTGCACGAAATTCGCGTCTTGCGTTCGGATGACACGGCCAGAGTGAACGTTCGCGTCTCCGCTTCCCCTGGAAACCTTTTGTCAGCCGGATGATGATAAATCTGAAGAAAACATCGTGAATATGTAACAAGGAACTAAAGGAGAACGTGCGATGGGAACACCGGGGGAACTTTCGGAAATATGCTACAAGACGGTGCGCGTTCTGTGGCCACATTCTAGTACGCTATTCGTCCTGTATCGACGATTAGTATCTCGACCTGTAGCTACGAGAAAGCGAAGACATCAGAAAACAACTTCCCAGAAGCAAGATGTTCACTTTAACTTATTGTACTATGACTATGTTGCTAATAAAATTCAATCACAATTTAAGATATTCGAATATTTAGATTATTTTCCAAAGGGATCACCTTGCGCTCGTAAATTGCTCCAATACAGATCGAACATTTGCGATGAACGTTTATTGCGAATATTCTAATCTAAAAGTCGGACTACGTCAGTTTAAGTCGAGCATTGGTTTTCATATAGGCTGGCGGTCGCAGGCCGATCGAAACGGGAGCGAACAAAGGTAGAAACAATGAGGCAATTTAATAACAGCGGTGCGTGCGGTTAGCCACGAAACAGCGAAAACGTTCAGCCGTTCAACCCCGGCGCGATAGAACCGGGCGTGGTGGCACGGCGAAGGGGATACGAGGGGCGAGAAGATACCTGAGAGTACCTGTACTTAGCGTCGAGAACGTTTGCGTCGAATAACCCGGCGTCAAAGTCGAGTACGTGGAAAAGTGGGCGCGCGAACGCAGACCAGAGATAAAGAGAGAGAAAGAGAGAGGAGAGAGAGAGAGAGAGAGAGAGAGAGGCCCTGGCCTCCGCGCCGGTTGCCTGGATGCAGATGATCCGAGATTATAGACATTAGGGACATTAGCCTCGGCGCTATACGATTCTCGGCTGCCCCGCGGTGCACACTCTCGGCTCCGGCCGCCTCGCACACGCGCGTCCGTTCCGCGCGCGCTCTCCGCTCCGGCCCGGAGGATCGTCGCCGCTTAATATGCACCCTTCGCGGCGAGTAAGTGATTCGAAGCGAGTAATTTGCGAATTTCAGTGCGCGTGCAAGTCGCGAGGGCTGCTGTCGCGGTTATTAATGGACCGCGGCGGCGCCCTTGCGAGAACATCGCCGGTGCTACCCCCTCGGGTAGAGAGGATCGGCTACTTCGGGATCGTGCGAACCGAGATCGCGGCGGATTCGACCAGTCGGCGAGCTTGTCGGACGAAAACCGACGTCGAGTGGGGGGGGCAAATACAGGGTGTCTGGAAAGGTTCGCGCTAGACCTGTAGCCATGCATCACTGATATCAAATGAATCGTAAAGGTAAAATTGAAAATCATGTTTGAAAATGATTTGTCGAAGAGATTCAAGCGTTTAGAAATTATATACAGTTCGGAAATAGATTTTATAAAAGTGATTGAAAAGGTTTCATACAAACGTACCTTCTATTCGATTTTATTTTTGAATTAAATTTAACTGTCACGATTCTAAATAAATACTAAATAAATACTCTCTCATTAAAAGAGAAATTATAAGCGCCGCTGTATAAGCAGCTATTTATAAGAATAGGATTGAAAAACAGGATAGATGAGTAAAGAATATTCGACAGAGTTCGAGAATGAAATGGACTTTTATGCATTTATCACAGAATACCAAAGTATAAATACATTTAAATAATGTAAAGACGTTGCTATCTTCTCATCAACGTGTTGGAAAAGTCAGAACTAGAACTACAATTTTGTTTAATTTTTTACCTCTTACGATCGAGTTAGAAAATATTCATTTTGCATAAAGATCCACAATCGAACTCTCTCTCTCTCTCTCTCTCTTCGCAGCTGCTGCAAAAGCGTTCAGTTACGTCAGGAACCCGCAAGATTTCAGCAAACCCCTTTGTCGCACGAACGGTACAAAATCGGCTGTTTCACAGCGAGAGATCCATCTATTCATACTCGGACGTACAATCACCGATACCTTGATAAATTGCGGTGTTCTACCGGAAACCCGATAAAGACAGCGATAATTAACCTTCCGTCTCCGTGAATGACTGGGGACGGTCGCGGAGCATGCCGGCTATTAAAACGGGTTGTCCGTGAGGAGGACTGACAGGTGGCCGGTTAATTCGAAGTGAAAACGCGAGTGTGACGAGTTCGTCGCGTAATCTGCGTAACGCGCGGCGTTTGTTCCCGATGGAAGGGAAAAATAAAGAATGGTCATCCTTAATGAACGCGACGGAGGAAGTGAAATAAAAAGCATCGTATCCTATTTTGTCCAATTACGCCGACCATTACAGAGAAGGGATCCCCTTCCCCGATACGATTCTATAATTGACAGTTAATATTTCCACGAATTTATCGGTCATTCGTGGCCGATAATTGCCATTGATCGACCGTACAGAAATATCTGTTCCGTTCACCTAATAAAGGAAGCGAAGCGTGAAGCCGCCGGGGAGGGGGAGGAAAGGCCAGGAACCGGATCGAATTAGAAGACCGTCCGTCGGTCAGAGGGAAAATCTGAAAAGTCCTGGGCACCGTGCTCGGAGGCGCGGTTAATTGCGCTTAACTGTACCGGATACCCGAACAAGTATTATTTGCGATAATACGATAGACACAGCCGGCTAATTCCCTCATCATTTTGTAGGTAATTCCGCGAACCCTCCTTGTTATCTTCATCGTATTCTTATCCTTGTTCAGCGGCGTACGATTCTCGGGCGGTCCTCCGCGAACGGGGCGCAACGATATTTCCCATGGAGCCGCGAGATTGATGGTATCGTACGATCGACTGATAGAAATAAAGGAAGATGAGGCGAGAGATACGACGAAATAGACGAGAACCTAGGAATTCAGTTATTCAATTATTGTGCGCCGCGGAGGCCGCGTAACGTCGAACGTTGCGCCGCGGCGTCTACGCAACGCTACGGGGGAAGCATGAGATGTTTAGCGCGTCGTTGCAATGGTAGCTACTTTGTGTCGGACATTGACAGCAGGGGCTTTGGTAAGCCGGTGTCTGATTTCCGTCGATTTTCATTTATGTTATACGTGCTACGATAAAGCGAATTTTCACTGGAAAATTTTTTGATAACTCGGCTCAGATTTTGGTAATTTCACATGTAATTATTATCCCTTAATAAAGTTTCAACTTGGCAATTTTACTAGAACTACACAAATTAGCGACTATATAAATTGCATAAATTATAAGAGCCGATTCAGCGTGGTTTTTAAAAATGTTTTATAATTATATTGTCGAGAGAAACGATTCTATTTGTACCATTAATAAAGCACGTCGTGATTGTAAATTTTAAAACGTTATATTATAATCGCACTGTTGCGTT